>NW_024729696.1:0-155000 GCF_018991925.1 Homarus americanus | reverse complement strand
TCTCTCTATTTATTTCATTGTCTTTGTTCGTTTTTTTCTCTTTCATTCTTGTTCTCGTTTACTCCTCTTTCTCCCTTTTTTCTTATTCTTCTCTCTCCCTCTCTCTCTCTTCATTCCCTCTCAATGTGTAAAATTAATAAAGTTTTAAAAGTACTAGACAATTTAAACACGTACTATAACCTACCATATAAAATCAATACGGTTTTTTTCTTCAAATTCCACATAATAAAAGCGATGGTTTTGTTATCAGGTCCTTCAATGATAATAAATAAACTTGTCAATTTTTTTTTACTTAGATTCAAGAAAACCCCAAAATAATTACAGAAGAGGTAAACTAGAATTAAAAAAGAGCTAAACTAATTATAAGGCAGAAAAGAAAATAGGATTAAACAAAAAGAAACAAAAAAATAATAATTAAGATAGATGAATAAATAAAACAAAGTAAATAAAATAATAAACGGAGGAAAATCTAAGAAATAAGACTTAAATATATGAAAAATAAAACCTTATGACCACAATATATTCCTTACATGTGTCTTCAACTCAATACCAGCCTCTCCTGACTGATGAACTGGCCTAACTGACTTACAATACTTTATTTTTTCCACGTGAGGGAGTTCTTTTCTCACAAATACGTCTCTTTACGTACACTGCCGGGTGTTCGAGCAGCCCGGCACTAACATACTTTTAGTCAAGCCTTTGTTGTTGTTATGGTGAAAAACTTTTTGCATTCGCCGGAAAGAGAATTCCGGTGAACTTTTCGATGGGCGTTTTTCACACAACTAAGACTAGGGAACACACTTAAACTCCAAAAGTCACGTATTTTCCACGGTACCTACAGACTTTACTGTTTATCTGTCCTTACCAACCACAGTTTCTTCACGTATATACTTACAAAACGTATTTATATAATGTGATCCCTACAAACCATAATTAATCTATGACTTACTTACAAATTCTATTTTTATTTCATATCATTACTTACAAACCCTATGACGTACCGTATTACAAGTATCATCTTATTCACCTGCTCGTTAAGTGGTAATAGTGTCATATGGCACTTTATTCACCCGCTCGTTACGTTATGTGAGCCTCACCTAGTTTACTTGGTCGTTAAAGTGAAACACAGCTTCCTGACACGTGCTGTTTTCACCTGAAATATCCCAAGGTGAGTCAGGTGAACCCAATCTCTTCCTTCCCCACAAATTTTTCACACCAGTTAAGACAATATATTTCACGTATTTTCACACCAGTTAAGACAATATATTTAACGTATTTTCACACCAGGTAAGGCGACATATTTCACGTATTTTCACACCAGTTAAGACAATATATTTAACGTATTTTCACACCAGGTAAGCTAAATAAATTTAACGTGTTTTCACACCAGGTAAGCTAGTATATTTCACATATTTTTATAATATTTTTTTTTACAGGAGGAGAGAGAATACGTTTTATTTTATGGTCTCCAAAAGACGTTTCTCACTCTAAAACTTGTGCCACAATAACCTCGAGAAATTCTCACACTGTGCATTACCAAAATTCTTGAATTTCGTGTTGCAAAAATCCTGCCATTTCCTGCCTCTTAAGGTGCCTTCTTCACGAGTTTCACCTCCGGGAAGAACTGGACACCCTCGTACGTGCGCGCGTATATATATATATATACTGTGTATATATATATATATATATATATATATATATATATATATATATATATATATATATATATATATATATATATATATATATATATATACTTTTTCATCGCAGTCATCCAACACTAGCACTGATTAACACTACATAACCGAGACAGATTGGCAACACCACCACAAATGCCTTCGCTACCATCAACAATACAACCATCATCACAACTACCCTCACCACCACCGCCAACATCACTGCCCTCACCACAACCACCACCACTCATCCCAACCACCATCACCACTATTACCCTCACTCCACCACTACCATCAATGCCTTCACCACCACTGCCCTTACTCCACCACTACCACCCTTAACACACTACCACTGCCCTTACTCCACCACTACCACCCTTAACACACTACCACTGCCCTTACTCCACCACTACCACCCTTAACTCACTACCACTGCCCTTACTGCACGACTACCACCACTGTCCATACACCACCACAACCACCACTACCCTCATCACAACCACCACTCTTCTCACCATCACCACTGTCCTTACCTCACCATCACCACTACTACTACCATCTGTGTTGGAATAACCAAATACTCGCAACTGCTGACATATAATTTCAAATCTCTTGAAATTTACTCTGAATGGCTGAGAAAGTTTCCTCCCCAATATTTTCTTTCGAAGTTTTAATCATATGCTCAAATATCTTCACCAGAACTCACTCTCACTACTGACTCGCCTCAGTATCTCTTACAAAAAGTGTATTTGAATATCAAGTTATGAATATTTAATGTGGAATATGCATAGACTTGAGTCCTTCGTCTTGGTGGTGTTCAGCTGGGTGCTATAAATGCAAAAATCTACGCGTTTGCGGACATGGTAGGCGCTGATTGGTTCCATCTTCCATGACGTCACCTTGTGTGCTATCCACTGCTAGATAACATTGTGTGAGGTTACGCTATGTTACCTAAGGTTATATTAGGCTATATTATATAAGGATTTGATATATTAGTTTAGGTAGGTAAGGTTTAAGTCAAAGTATAATGTATGTTAAGTTAGTTTAAACTGGTGTACGTGAGAGCTAGCTGACCAATCAACGTACTCCATGTGTGTTTTTGTCGTTAGCAGTAACCATAAAGCCGTCATCTGTGTCTCTCGGTATATTGTTGTATTTGTCTCTGCGTCTTGCTGTGATCTTCAGGACGAGACACGAAAGCCTAGACATTTTTATTTGTTATAAAAATCACCTTAAAGGAGTCGTGGTCGAGGGGTCATATGAGGAGCACAGAGGCGGCTTAATGCTGTTTATGTCGCCTATGGTGCCAACACAGGGACTCCTAAACAGTATCGGGGCGCTGCTGAACCCTTGCTATGATCCCTTACTACCGATTATGAAGGCTATTGTCCTCTTGTTTATTATCTTCCCTCCTCTCACACGCTCGTGTTTTTAATGTGGGGTGGATCAAGGGAACGACAAACCTCAAGAAGGGGAGGAAATAATAGGAAGAGGAGTGTAGACAATAAGAGGAAGAAGGAAACATAACCAAAAGAAATATTCCTCACATTCTTCATATCCTTAAGTTACAAGATAAACAAAGTGAGTCCGTAACTTACTGACTTACACGCATATTTCACTGACATTAAATTCGAGTTGTCGGGTTCGTTCGTGTTAACACCGTCACGTAAGACACGACTCGACTGTACGTGATTCATTAGCAATCTTTATACCTCCTGAGGATAATAATTCACTTACATAAGCTGATTATATTTTTCTCGGTCGTCCACTTATTATCATGTACTGTTCTCTCTCATCCACACAGCTCTCCAGTGATTTGTTTTTTTTTTCATGCCATACATTGTTTATTTATTGGTGTTTTGATTTTTTACCCCCACCAGTTCTCTCAGCTCCAATAAGCCCCGCCTACGATTCACACTATTGATTTATCACTCGTCAAAAGTTGATTTATCACTCGTCAAAAGTTGATTTATCACTCGTCAAAAGTTGATTTATCACTCGTCAAAAGTTGATTTATCACTCGTCAAAAGCACCCGTCTTATATATACTCCTACAATGTTCTGACACATAACCACATTCAGACTCTTTCCACTCTTGTTAGTCTTCCCTGAATCACTATACTATACTATACTATACTAATGACGATACAAACCTTTATCATTGCACAGAAACACGAGGATATATACTAATATTAATAAACCATAAAGACTCTCATCTTATAATAATACAGACATTATATATTGCACGTCACTCAAGTTGTACTATTTGCAAAAACACTTCAAGTACTCACCCGACACGTGGTGATGCCAATGGCGACGTTCCTGCTCCCAATACTAACGGTGAGCACTCATCACGCTCAATTTACACTAATCGTTTAAAATTATCACTTTTTGTGCCGCTTAGTACATTGAAAATATGTTCAACTTTGGTATAGTACTGGTATTAGTGTCAAGTCACAGAAATTTGTAGAATATGTGGCATTTTGTGAAGGCTGGATTGCGTCACCTCGGAATACCAGTTTACATTGTATACATACAGAGTTTTTTAGAGTACTTTCGCCGTATAAATTTTCTTCCTTAAAATTTCACAAAGCTTCATTTTGCATGCCAGTACACTGAAACGTTCACATAAGCATTTTCTCTAAGAATTACGGATAAAATCGTGAGACGCGGTCACCAGTAAGTATTTAACACTCCCGTCGTGTTGACAGATGACACGTCTGGTGGTGGGTAGGACACTTTTACCATTTCAGAAATTATTTTTTTATCATATTTGGTAAATTTCTTCCTTTACACAGCGAGAATACAATTAAAAATATGAACGTGAATGCATAGGTATTTCATATCGAATCAAATGCTTTATATCTCATTAAAAAATAAAAATAATGTACATTCAACACATCTTTCGAAAGTCACGTATCAGCTGATCAAATCAAACACACTTGCTTAAAGACCTTTAAAACGCCGTAATATATTATAAATACAACTCCCTGTCCTGTTATTATTATTTTATTAGTTATTATTATTTTAATATCACCATTATTATTATTACTATTATTATCATTTAATATATAAAACACAGTATCTTTGTTTGTGCGTGTCTGTACGCTGTGCACGGCTACAGTTTTACAGTTAGAGAACTGAAATTTGGGCTGGAGATGCGCATGCACCCCAGAAATGTAACACAGTTGGGATTTTAGGGGGGTTGGCCTCAGTGGTTGGTCCCACACCTCGAAAGGTGGAAACCCCTCATTGAAAAACTCGTTTACTTTTCAGTTTCTTTGCTATGCAATGCCACGGTGCTTTAAAACAGAGCTGAAATTATGTATAACAATGTAAACGGCCCCAAGAATGATTACAAACATCTAAATTGAGCGGTGGTGGTACGCACAAGAGGGGTTAACCACTATTTGTACATGGCCATTGTTTTTAACACAGAAAGCTGAAATTCAATATGGTAATTTTTTCCATGTACCCTTACTGTAATTTTGGCCAAAGACACACATCTAATTCTAGGGAATGCCACCCTCTTTAATAGTGTGTTTGTGTGTGTATCTGTTGCTTTTATTTTCCTTGTTTTTTTTTTGTTTCACCCCTTTTTAACATAAGGAGCTGAAACTAATGCGGTTATATAATTAAAGATGTAACTTGAGAGGTTGGCCTCGCTGATATTTGGTATGCTCATGTAAAGAGCCCTAGAAAGATCACACGTTTAATACATAAGGAACAGTATCCGTCGAGTCGTGAAAAGATGTCAGACTGATGTGGCTGTACACATTCTGGTTAATTCATCTTCATTTAATCAAAAACAAAACACGGGAAACGTCAGGTACCCCAGCTAGACTTTACTAAACTTTGCCACAAAAGCTCACATTAATTTAGAACCTTCAACTTCTCTCCATATTTTTTGTTCCTTTCAACATTTAACTTATTCTTTTCATTCTGGCTCTCCAGCTATCCTTCAACATACTAACAGCATAGCTTCATCCACAAACAACACATGTGACAGACAACTCCAGGCTTAAGCTACAGTGTGTCTCAGTTGTATCACCCATTTTTACTCTCATTTTATCATATTGCTCCATACATAAGCACTTAACATAACCAAAAATAGCATTAAACCACAACCAATATACTATGCTATTTCACATTACTCACAACACACTGCTAGTAATTTCCCACACACGCTGTTGCCATTATAATATCTCAGACAGCCTTCACTAAATACTGGCTTACCCCATACAAGGTCAGCATCTCCTTCACGCTCTTTCTCATCTCCCCTAACTCATATATTTCCTCTGAGTCAATGAGCACATCAGGAGCTTTCTTGTTTTTGGTTTTCTAAGCATCTGTTTATAGACCATCTGCCATGGTGTAAATATTTAAAGATCACGTGAAGTTTTGGTATCTTTGATTATTTTACCTTACAATTACCCTCCCTAACTTAATCTAATCTATCTCTAATCTTACCTAACCTAACCTGACCGAACCCAATCTAACCTAATCCAATCTAAACTTATCCAGCCTAATCTAACTTAATCTGAACGTACCAAAGTTTAACTTAAGGCTAATTCGACCTAACCTAACCAAAAATAATCTAACTTAAGCTCATTTACACTAACCTAACTTAAGCTAATTCACAGTAACCTAACCTAACCTAACCTAACCTATACTCCCCCCAAGGTAGAGTTAGACTATGTCCCATATGCCAGCGTCCGGCGGCATCCAGCAACCAAGCGAGTAAACGCGGTGCCTTGGTGTAGCGGACAAACGTTTTTTTTTTTTTTTTTTTGTCCCACGTAGACGAGTGAAGCCTCTATGTGACTAATCTTTCACGTTTCACATATTTACAAACAAAACATTCTCTCATATCATTCTTCTTTCAATCTTAGTCCTACTCCTCAGTCACATGATACGTTCTAACATTCTCACTGCTCAGTTTTGTGTGACTCTAAAAAAAAGGGGGGTAGGGTTGTTCTTTCAGTTCTCTCAGGGTTCTCAATGACGCCTCTATAGTACAGCACCACTCTCTCCGTCTCACCACCTGGTTCATAAGGTGATCGAGGGCACGCCAGCCTTGTCACATTCTCTAGAGTCTAATGGCCTCTAGGCAATATGAACAACAAACCCGAACTATCTGACCTACCCGAATTACCTCGATCTATCCTAACCTACCTCCATCTATCCTGACCAATCTCAATTTATCCCGATCCTACCTTGATCTATCCTGACCTTCCCGACGAATCCCGATCTTCCCGACCTACCACCATATATACCGACCGACCCGAATCCCCTCCTCCCTTTTGTTAGATGCTTCCACGACTCACAGAACATATAGGGGACCTATTTGCGGACCGAATCCCCTGGCCTGAAAGGTCACTGACCTATAAAATTACTCAGTATGGCCTCTCTCTCCCTCTCCTCTTCCTCCTGCTGCTCTGCTACAACTAACTACTCCTCTTTCTCTTTCTCCTCCTCTTCCACCACCTTCTCTTCTTCCACTTTTTCTTCATCCACTTTTTCCTCTTCCTATTCCTCATCCACCTCCTCCTCCACTTCTACCACTACCACCACCACCACCACCACCACCACCACCACCACCACCACCACCACCACCACCACCACCACCACCACCACCACCACCACCACCACCACCTCCTCCTCCTCCTCCTCCACCACCACCTCCTCCACTTCTACCACTACCACCACCACCACCACCACCACTCACACCACCACTACACCACCACCTCCTCCACCACCACCACCTCACCACCACCACCACCACCACCTCCCTCCACCACCACCTCTTCTTCCTCCTCCTTCTCCACCACTGTAGTACTGTGATGCTGTTTCTCGGCTGTTCCTTAAATTATTCTCACTACCAAAAATTAAAATCTGTCTTAAACATTTTTTCAATTTGATATTCATGTAAAAAATTAGGTTGGCTATTTTTTCCTTTGGTGGAGAGAGAGAGAGAGAGAGAGAGAGAGAGAGAGAGAGAGAGAGAGAGAGAGAGAGAGAGAGAGAGAGAGAGAGAGAGAGAGAGAGAGGTAAAAGCCAAAGAGGAGACAGAATAAAATATGAGCAGCTAAGGACGTCATGAGCTGGAGGCAAGGTGACAAAAACCTTTACCTTAACATGAGACTGTGTGTGTGTGTGTGTGTGTGTGTGTGTGTGTGTGTGTGTGTGTGTGTGTGTGTGTGTGTGTGTGTATGTATGTATGTGTGTATGTGTGTGCGAGAATAACCTATGCATCAAGATACGTACACGCGTGTAAGCACAGAGAAACAGTCATAAGGTACGCTACCATGACAATATCTAGACTGGTCCCGACATGAGAGAGAAAGCAATATCCGAGACTAATACCGTCTGAGGTAGAGAGTCAACAATCTCAGTCTTATAGATTCACGCCTTCATCTTCACTACATACTCGAGAGTACGATTCTTCTTATACACTTGTAGAGTCTCGGCGTTATTTGACGACATTTGAGCGTCTAAATTTTGTACCTTGGATTAAATGAGTCAAAGAAGTTCTCTACATTGAGTCACATTTACCCACATAAACGTCTATCTATCTATCTGGGTGGGTATGGAGATAGGTAGATAATGAACAAATAGATAGCCAGATAAGATAGATAGATAGATAGATAGATAGATAGATAGATAGATAGATAGATGTATTATGATATTTATTTCAGTTCTTTATGACAAGGGTAACAACCTTCACTATGAATGAATGAATAAATGAAGGACAGCGAATGAAAAAAAAAAAACATGCTATCTATTCATTCCTGACTCTGAATTAATCCCTCTCCTACTATCTCTTCTGTTTTATCATCCTCTTGTCTCATTGCCTACAGTTATTCCTCGTTAATTATGTTATTTTTCGGGTGTTAATTTGAGCAGTTGTGAATGTAAATGACCCAAGCGGCTTACTTAGTTGTCCAGCTGACTTCCCGGGTGTGAATTATAGTCTAACAAGGAAGTGGACCATATGAATCTTGACAGCTTCCTGCTTAAACGTGATGAATGATATACCCCTCCCTCCCACCACACACAGACACATGTACCCGACCTCCGTGTTCTATGGCAAGCATGGCTCTTACGCTACGTTTTCTATGACAACACGTACCCCCCACCCCATGTTTTATGGTAGGTCCTTACTTAACGTTAAGGATTACAATAGAAATAAATACCCAGTCTTTATGGTATGTTCGTCTCTTTAAGTCAGAAATGTACCCTGATTCCGTTTTCTATAACACACACACGTACTTACACCCAGTATCCAGTCAAACAAGTACCCAATTTACGTATTTTTTTTTTTAGATAAACACAGAGCCAGTGTTTGTTTTTCTGTAAGTCTTGTCTCTGTTTACCGTTTTCTATTTCACACTCGTACCCAACTTCCGTTTTCTAATTTGCAAGAAATCAGATTTGATCTTGTAGGAAATTGGTGAAGATCCTATTCCACAAAAAACTAATGGCATTTTGTTTAGTAAGAAGTGAGCTAGAATTTTTTTATTTGGCTGGAATTTTGTATGATAAAATATTGTCCAATGGGTTTATGTGAAGTGGTTTTGTGTGAGGTAAGATTTTGTCCAAAGAGAAGAATTAAGGAAAGTGTCCGTGTGTTGGGGAGTATTTTGTCCAGGTGCCAGGAACGGCCTTAGCTCGTAAAGGTTCAGATTGGTAAGTCTCTCTCTCTCTCTCTCTCTCTCTCTCTCTCATTTTTACTCTCCCAGTTGTCCACAATACATTTCTCTCTCAACCCCCCCAAAAAAACGTGAAATAATATGACATGACATGATATAATATGACACAACATGATATAACATGAAACAGCAGAACGTGAACATGAAGCGAAGTGACACAGGACATGATATAACATAATAAAACATCACATAACATGACCTAACGTGAAATAATACGACTTGACATGGCAGGAAAAACCATATTGCGATTTTATGACACAATATTATGACATAACATGACATGACATGACACGAGGAAGCACGAGAGATTGGCTTCCAGGCACCACAAAACTGAATTACCTGTGGACTCTAACCTTCCTCCCATCCTCTCAGGTGTGTTGTAGAGAAAATCGATCCAGGGAAAACTACAAATTTCTAGTATATACAGGTTGTCTACAAAAGAATCATACACACGACATAGATAAGGCTTCACATATATTTCACATTGTGTATATATATATGTATGTATATAGAGTTACCCGTCTTTGCCCAGGAGTAGGGACAGGATATAGTGTAGAATCATCCCCTCGGCTACCCGCACCTCCCTATCATTTTTTAGCTTGCTGTCTTCAAAACTGTAAACATGCAGTGAAAACAAACAAACAAACAAACACACACACACACACACACACACACACACACACACTGTATTCTATATATGTAAAAAATGCATAGAATGAGAAAAATAATGAAACTATAACGAGAGAGAGAGAGAGAGAGAGAGAGAGAGAGAGAGAGAGAGAGAGAGAGAGAGAGAACTGCAAGCTGGCAACGTCAACTCTTTTACGGCGTGTTTTAGTGAAAGTTTACTGCTCTAGTTAGTCACACCTTGAGGCTCCAGGACTCTCTCTCTCTCTCTCTCTCTCTCTCTCTCTCTCTCTCTCTCTTGTCCTGTTTTTTATTTTACTTTCGTCTTTCTATCTCCTGTTTTACTTGTTTTCTCTTACTACCTATTTTGTCATCTTCGCTCCCTCTCTCTCTCTCTCTTCTGCTTCCTGGTGTATACAAAGACGAACTATAAAAGTATATACGGACAAAATATCTATATATGATAGAATTTTATTGACAGGAGAAGTGTTAAGCTAAAGCCGTACAACTTTGAGTATTTGTAGGTATTTTCTTTACAACACAGAGAGAGAGAGAGAGAGAGAGAGAGAGAGAGAGAGAGAGAGAGAGAGAGAGAGAGAGAGAGAGGAAATTAACATGAAAATGGGGAACCAGAACAAAAGAACAGTGATGGTACAGTGGCTCGAGAGGATGGAAGAAGGGAATGAGGAGGGAGATAATGGAGAGGAAGGAAGGGAGAGAGAAGGGTAAGAAGGGAGGGAGGTGTGATGAGGGGGAATGGGGTAAGAAGGGAGGTGAGAGAGAGAGAGGGAGGGAGGGAGGGAGGGAGGGAGGAGGGTAAGGGGACGTGGGGGAGGAGAGAGGCACCACCACCATAACAACAACAATGGCTGTCAACAGGAAGAGGAGTCAACGAGCTAACACTGGCTATGTTCACTGCGTATGACTAGTCTAGGGTAAGGGATGATACTTGCTTTTCTTGATGGCTTCTCTAGTGGCTACTTACTTTCTTTCCTGGGGCTATTTTCGGGAGACTTACTTTCTTCCCTGGGGGACTACTTACTTCCCTTTCATAGAGCCACTGCCTTTGTAGGGGAAGAGGGGAGGGGGAGGGGGAGGGGGAGAAAAAGGGAAGAAAGGGTCGCTTTGTTAATGAGTGGTGAGAGGAGATAAACGAGGGAGATAAGAGACATGCCGAGAGACAGAGAGATACAGCACACACTCACTAGTTTGATGAGAGAGAGAGAGAGAGAGAGAGAGAGAGAGAGAGAGAGAGCTAGTTCACACACAGCCATCATTACTCACCGGAGTTTGACAGGTTATCGAGTTAAACAATATTAAACTCCTGATTTATTGTCTCATTTCTTCATAGACCAAAATCTAATTACCTTCCTAACACGTCAGTAATTACCTCCCTAACACGGCAGTAATTACCTCCCTAACACGGCCGTAATTACCTCCCTAACACGCCAGTAATTACCTCCCTAACACGCCAGTAATTACCTCCCTAACACGCCAGTAATTACCTCCCTAACACGTCAGTAATTACCTGTTTACCTGTGTTTGTCTGAATGTTGTTTTCCTCTATCTCCCGGTGCTGTGTAGACGTGACTGCTGTAGTATATTGGAGTGTGTGTGTGTGTGTGTGTGTGTGTGTGTGTGTGTGTGTGTGTGTGTGTGTGTGTGTGTGTGTGTGTGTGGAGAGATATGAAAAATGCTGCATCAGAAAGAGAGAGAGAGAGAGAGAGAGAGAGAGAGAGAGAGAGAGAGAGAGAGAGAGAGAGATACTGTCAGCAGAGAGAGGAGAAGGAGACCTCTCGTAACTACTGCAGTCATCACTATGTGCTGTTAGCCTGCTGGTGCTGCTGTGTTGACTCCCGCGCTGTAAATTCTCAACACGGCAAGAAATCACTGCGCCAAACTACACAGGATCTGATCCATAACCTTGCAAAATAACGACCCACCGACGCTGTCCTGATGTATGCTGTGATGAGGTGGCCGCTGTGGCTGTGTATTCGCAATGGTCAATATAATCTTCTTTTTTTTTTAATCTCACTGAAAATATTCTTGTAAAACGAAGATGGAAAACCTAAATAACCAAGTGCCTGAAATGATCAATTAATATCCCGTTTTCTATGTCTACAGGTTCAGTAGTTTAATCACCTTTTTTAAAACGAGTTCCTGATGCGGGTGAGGAATAACACAAAGTGAAGATACATTGTGTCTCCCTCTTTGATACATACATAAACAAGCGTCTCTGGACACATACATCAATGAACTCACTTAAGACACATACATCAACAAGCGCCTCTGGACACATACATCAATGAACTCACTTAAGACACATACATCAACAAGCGCCTCTGGACACATACATCAATGAACTCACTTAAGACACATACATCAACAAGCGCCTCTGGACACATACATCAATGAACTCACTTAAGACACATACATCAACAAGCGCCCCTAGACACATGCGTCAACAAGCTGGACCAACAAATGGTGGCACGGAGCAGACGTCTCAATGACAAACACACGAGTTAATATTAGACAACTTCCGAAAGGGACGAAAAATTATACTTCTGAGGCGAAAGGTGTACATTTTTGGAGTTCCGGGGGAGGTGGGTGGGTGGGGGAGGAGGATAAGGTGATGGAAGGGAGGGACGGAGGGAGGAAAGAGTAGGTAGGAAGGAACGAGGAGAGAGAGAGAGAGAGAGAGAGAGAGAGAGAGAGAGAGAGAGAGAGAGAGAGAGAGAGAGAGAGAGAGAGAGAGAGAGAGAGAGAGAGAGAGAGAGAGAGAGAGAGAGAGAGAGAGAGAGAGAGAGAGAGAGACAAATATATATAGGAACTTCTAAATTGTTCTGTTTTACGAAAAAAATCGAATATTACAAATGTTTCTTAGGACTGTGTGTGTGTGTGTGTGTGTGTGTGTGTGTGTGTGTGTGTGTGTGTGTGTGTGTGTGGAGCGTCTCTCGGATCAGAGGTGAGAGACTACCCCTCTTCATTTCGCTGAGGACTTTGAGAGATTCCAAAGTTCCTGCCTAAGTTGCAAGGTTGGAAATCCTTACCATCTTGTCTCTAAAGTTTTGAAATGGAAACGTGGGTATTTCTTCCCTTCTTCGCTTAGAGATACGAGACATCTCCTTGGATTATCTTTCTCTCGCGTCGTGAATTGATAGATTATCCAACCTCCATTTCTCATCACCATCTCCACATCATCATCATCATCATCATCATCATCATCATCATCATCATCATCATCATCATTCCCCCCATCATCATCATCATCATCATCATCATCATCATCATCATCATCACCACATCATCACCATCATCATCATCTAGATCCTTCATCATCGTCGTCAGCTTCATGACCTAGATTAACCCAGTAAGGTCAGGGTCATGAGCTTTCAGGAGGTTAGGTTATCACAGTGAGACACAAGACCAGGTCATCACACAGCATGATTACCCTTGAATAGGTCAGGTCATCACACACTATGATGACCATAAAGGTCAGGTCACCACCCACCATGATGACCCTATTGAACGTCAGGTCATCACACCATGACCCTAGAAGAGATCATGTCACCACCCACCATGATGACCCTAGAGAAGGTCAGGTCATCACACAGCATCATCCCCAGTAGTCCAGGTTTATGAGAGGTCTTCCCAGATGCGTCTCTCAACATCAGAACAAAAATCTCGCCTCCAACCTGTAGGTGTTCCGAGCTCGGTACATTTTCCTGTGATTTTGTTTCTTCCTGGAGGCTGTCTGGGTGTTTTATGTCGGTAAAGTGGAAATGATATGAGGTGGTCTGTCTTGTGTGAAGGTGAAGGCACACTTTCTCTTTTTGTGAGTGTGAAAGAAAGGTGTAAGATTATACAGGTGAAAAATGAATGTATATGAGAAAGAAAGGATAGACAAAGGCGTACGTACACACACACACACACACACACACACACACACACACACACACACACACACACACACACACACACACACACACACAGGGGAGACTAGCAAACACACTCAGGTAAGTAATCTCGACATGAGTGGGCAGTGTGAATAAATGAAAGGTAACATCTGATTGGTTGAGGACGATGGATGTAGATAAAAGGCGGCATCTGATTGGCTGGGAGAGAAAAAGGTATATAGCAGGCGACATCAAATTGGTAAAGGACAAGAAGGTAGATAAGGTTGAGAATCATGAAAACAGAAGTGAGGAATTTTCTGATTGGTCGAAAATTACGAAGGCATATGAGAAGAGACATCTCATTGGTCGAACATAAGGATGGTAGATGGGCGGCGACATCTGATTGGTAGAGGATGCTGCCTCATCTCTTAGTGGGACGGGAAGGATGCTGACCAAGTGATCTCTCTCTCTCTCTCTCTCTCTCTCTCTCTGTCTCTCTCTCTCTCTCTCTCTCTCTCTCTCTCTCTCTCTCTTTCTCTCTGTCTCTCTCTCTCTCCTGTCTCTCTCTCTCTCTTTCTTTCTTTTCTTTCTTTTCCTGTATCGGTTTTACCTATTTCTCACTTGTTTCTGAATTCGCAGTTTTTTCTTTTTATTCTTTTTTTTATCTATGTGGTTGTTATCTATCTCTCTATCTATCTATCTATCTATCTATCTATCCTATAGCTTCTCTGTATGTATGCGTCATGCTTTTTGTCTCTCTCTCTCTCTCTCTCTCTCTCTCTCTCTCTCTCTCTCTCTATCTTTCTCTATCTATTTATAACTTTCTGTCGATCTTTCTGTCTACGTCTCCCTCAGTCTGTCGAGCTTTCTGTCTGTCTGTCTGCCTCACCCTCGGTTTGTTTGTCTGTCTTTGTGTCTCTTCCCCTTATTTCTCTCGTAAACAGTGAAGGATTCTATTACGAATATCACTCGACAACGAACAAAGACGAAACCAATAAAACACGCGTTGATAGGTGCCACTGTGTTTACAATCAGCTGTGAATATTTATATGCGCTGTTTATGGCAACACTAAGGAGGAGTGTTGCCAGTGCGAGATTTTATGTGATTTTGGGTGAGGTGTGTGTGTGTGTGTGTGTGTGTGTAGTAATATATAATAATAATAATAATTAACGGTTTATTGAAAAAGTTCTGCAGCCCGAGGCTGAAAAACCTACATTGGACATAAATGACTTATTACATACATTGGTGGTTTAACAAAAGCCTTCATTAGAGAAAGGTGAAGGAACACACAGTGAACATACAGATTAATGTAGGTGTTGAACAGCAAACATGTAGTGTAGTAGCTCCCTCCCAGATGGTGTTAGGAGGGACCTCACGTGGTGTAGTAGTTCCCTCACAGATGGTGTTATGAGGGGCCTCACGTGGTGTAGTAATTCCCTCACAGATGGTGTTATGAGGGGCCTCACGTGGTGTAGCAATTCCCTCACCGATGGTGTTATGCGGGGCCTCACGTGGTGTAGTAATTCCCTCACAGATGGTGTTATGAGGGGCCTCACGTGGTGTAGTAATGCCCTCACAGATGGTGTTATGAGGGGCCTCACGTGGTGTAGTAATTCCCTCACAGATGATGTTATGAGGGGCCTCACGTGGTGTAGTAATTCCCTCACAGATGGTGTTATGAGGGGCCTCACGTGGTGTAGTAATTCCCTCACAGATGATGTTATGAGGGGCCTCACGTGGTGTAGTAGTTCCCTCACAGACGGTGTTCTATGAGTGAGGTGTGGTCCCAGGCCTTCCTATCGTAGACGGATTAACACATCGCTGTTGTTGGGTCGGGCCGTTATCACTGAGTACCTGGGACCTCACTGTGTGAAGGTCAACTTGGGTACCACTGCCACTGCTGAGTTGTTCTCACTGACTCAAGCACTGTTCACCACCGTTCACCTCTGTTTAACACTGGTTCCATTCCTTTCCTAAATGAAATAGCAACTTCTAGCGTGAACTTGTTGATATTCCGGTGGGGAGGAGGGTTCAGGGTAGGGAGCTGGTATGGGTCAACTTAACAGTTGACCTGGCAGCTCCGAGAGGAGCGCCAGGCACGTCTTGACCCTTCGGTGGTCAAGGATATGTGTGTGTGTGTGTGTGTGTGTGTGTGTGTGTGTGTGGCAGTGGGTTATGTTTTGTGATTTTATGAGAGAAGAGAGAGAGAGAGAGAGAGAGAGAGAGAGAGAGAGAGAGAGAGAGAGAGAGAGAGAGAGAGAGAGAGAGAGAGAGAGAGAGGGAGAGAGAGAGGTGCTGCTGACAACATAAACAATGCTCTTGAGTGTTATTGAGTAAGGCATCAATAGGAGTGTGTTCCTCTGACACAATTCCCAGAGATTCCCGCCTTAATTCTATTCTCATCAACTGAAGGTGTGAGAGTGTATCTAAACTGACTCCTCTCTCACAGTAAATTGAGATGGAGATGTGAGAATACATTGACCTGACTCACTGCATATGAACGCCTCTAGCATTTCCTGCAGTAACTGAAAGATGAACGCCTCCTAACTGACTCACTGCAAGTAACTGAAGATGAACGCCTCTAGCACCGACTCACTGCAACTAACTGAGAAGATGAACGCCTCTAACTGACTCACTGCAACTCACTGCATATGAACGCCTCTAACTGACTCACTGCGTGTAGCTGGAGATAAGAGAAGGTACTTAAATTAATTACTAAAATTTCCACAGGTGCGACAGATAAACTCTCATACCCTAAAGGTAGAAGAGAAATTGTAAGATCCAATCCTTAAAGACAAACAGACAATCGAGCAGGTAGAGAAACAATCAGACAGACAGATGGACAGGTAAAAAGACAGATTGGCAGAGATAGACAAGTAGACAGGTAGGTAGACAGATATAAAGATCGATAAAAAGACAAATAGGAAGAAAAATCGATAGACAAAGAGACAGGTAAACAAAGTGACAAACAATGAGACAGGTAAACAGATTGACAGACAGAGACAGGTAAACAGATTGACAGACACCCAAACAGCACGGGTCATGAGAAGTAAAGGTGATTTATAGAAGGAAGATCAGATATTAGTCTGTCAAAGAGAAGTCTCCTAATTACATAATATTTCTCTCTCTGTCTCAACACGGTAAATTAATTAACGTAAGAGGGATAGGTGTATATTTTTTAAGTGTATTTTCTCACACACACACACACACACACACACACACACACACACACACACACACACACACACACACACACACACACACACACACACACACACACACACACACACACACACACACACACACACACTCTCTCTCACCACCTCAAAGTTTGGTGATTAAACTCTACGGGTCAGTAAGTCAGCAACTCTAGGAGCCTCTTTTTCTTGAACGGAGACGAAGGCTTTTTTGTTGCCCTTTTCCTCTCCCCCCTCTTTCCCTCCGCCCTCTTTCCCTCCGCCCTCTTTCCCTCTCCCCCCTCTTTCCCTCCCCCCTCTTTCCCTCTCCCCCCTCTTTCCCTCTCCCCCCTCTTTCCTTCCGCCCTCATCCCAACTCCTTCTCCACCCGTCCCCTTCCCTCTCAACCACGACCCCTTTCCCTCCTCTGCCCTCATCCTTTCCCTCCTCTGCCCTCATCCTTCCCGTGTTGCGTCACTGATTGCCTCCTCAGGGCGTTAAGGGTCTGGTAAGTCTTAAGGATTTGTTATTAAGATCTTCAGGGGTATGAGGGTACCTGCCCCTTGTTTATTGGATGTATTTATTATTATTATGATGTAGTAGTAGTAGTAGTACTAAGGGTCATTTGTCTTTCTTTGAACTTATTGGTAAAAAAAATATTAAGAGCTCTGCAATAAGTGCCAGTGTTATTATCATTATACAACCAACACCACTACAGCTTCAAGTATTTAATTGCCCCCTCCCTCCCTCCTTCACTACCCCCCTCCCTCCCTCCTTCACTACCCCCTCCCCCCCTCCTTCACTACCCCCCTCCCCCTCCTTCACTACCCCCCTCCAGCCTCCTGCCCCTCCCTCCTTCTCCTACCCCTCCTTCACTACCCCCCTCCCCCTCCTTCACTACCCCCTCCTCCCTCCTTCACTACCCCCTCCCCCTCCTTCACTACCCCTCCTTCTCCCCCCTCCCCCTCCTTCACTACCCCTCCCCTTCCTTCACTACCCCTCCCCCCTCCTTCACTACCTCCCTCCCCCCTCCTTCACTACCCCTCCCTCCCTCCTTCCCCTCCCCACATCTTCCTACCCCCCCTCCTCCCTCCTTCACTACCCCCCTCCCTCCCTCCTTCACTACCCCCTCCCCCCTCCTTCACCTGCCCCCCACTCCCCCTCCTTCACTACTCCCCTCTCACCCTCCTTCACCTCCTCCCTACACTCCTTCCACTGCCCCCCCTCCCTCAGCTACTACCCCCCCTCCCTTCCTCCTCCCCCCTCCCCTTCCTTCCCTTACCCCTCCCCCCCTCCTTCACTACCCCCCTCCCCCTCTCACTACCCCTCTCCCTCCTCATGTAAGGGTTAACGGGACACTGAGATAGACTGAGGCTCTCGTTGGTGGACTACAAGTGTGAGGTCGTGTTTGACAAGAGATTTCCCAGACGTGTAAATCTTGGCAGTCATTTTGTTTTTTCTATTTTAAGTGTCTGCAATCTGGATTTTTTTTTCTATTCACTTTGTCTGTTTGTCTGTCTGCCTGTGTTTCTGTCTCTGTCTGCCTTTTTGTTTATGTCTACCTACATCTCTGTGTGTCTGCCTGTCTTTCTGTCTCTTTCGCGTTGGATCTTTTAGGTTTATTATTTGAAGTCGTTATCTCTATAAGAAAAAACAAAATTATTATGACAAGAAACTCAAAATAAGGACTCGATCTGTCAAATTTAACCTAAAAATAATATAATTTACATTGTGATTATATAAATTCAAATCCCGTGAATGTATTTGAGTCATTTAGTGTTCGTGAATAATTTGTTCTTCATTTTTAATTTCATCAGAATTATCCTATGTTATTTTTTTTTTTTTTTGAAACAAACGAAAAACAAATTAACCCCCTATTCTAAATTCGCCACATGAGTTCCAGCAAATATAAACATTTACCATTTGTTTAAATGAACAAAAGATTAATTCAGAAAAAAAAGAATTATTTATCTCCCAATGTTTCAACCTTGTCTTGATTCATAACCTCCCATCTTATATCATGACTGGAGGCGTCCGGACCTACGGAAAAAATTATTCGCTTCTTCCGTACATAAGTCAGTTTATATAACAGATATTTCTTGGTTTCTTTTCCTAGGTCGGGCAAAATCAACGAGATATGAACACTCTACTGAGTTACATCGGAAGGAGAGAGAGAGAGAGAGAGAGAGAGATTTAATTCTAGAAATAACATTCTAATAGGAGCCTTAAATTGAGAAAAGAAAACGTAATCAATTGGTGTTGAATAATAGAAAATTCATTACTATTTTGTTCATAGAAGTTTAATGAGCACAGGAGACAACAGAGAGACACGGAGAGACACAAAGAGGTAATAGAGAGACACAGGGAGACTTAATGAGACAACAGACACAGGGAGACTTAATGAGACAACAGACACAGGGAGACTTAATGAGACAACAGACACAGGGAGACTTAATGAGACAACAGAGACACAGGGAGACACAGGAAACATATAGAGACAACAGGGATACAGAGAGACACAGGGGAGACAGAGATAGCGGAGGTGAAGGAAGGAAGAGACACGACAATAAAAGTTGTGTGTGTGTGTGTGTCAATTCTGCTGCAGGAAATGGTTGAGCTGAGCATTGATATTGGGAGCTAGAGAGATATAAGCTCTCTCTCTCTCTCTCTCTCTCTCTCTCTCTCTCTCTCTCTCTCTCTCTCTCTCTCTGTTTCTTTTTCCTGATATCACTTTCTCTCTTTCTTTTTATCTTTCTGTTTCTCCGTCCGCCCGTCATTCCTTCTCTACTTTCGCTTATCCTTCCTTCATTCTCTCCATTCAACTATCCCTCAGCCTCACCATCCTTCCTTCCTTCTCTCCATCCACCTATCCCTCACTCTTCCTTCTCTCCATCCACCAGTCCCAGAGTCACAACAAGTTCACAAGTTTTCGGGTCGAGTGAAGAAGTTTGAAGTCGCCTCACTTACTACACCAACAAACTCAAATTCACCTCAAAACTTAATGCCACAATCCCCAGGTGGTCGAACTAGCAACACCTGATCCAGTTGGTTTTATGACGACTTTTCCACCTGCCTATACTGATCCCAACTGGCTACACCCATTTCAGCTGGTTTATGAGTGTTTATTTAGCTGGTTACACTATTCCTAGCTGGTTTATGGAGGTTTATTCAGCTGAGTAAACTGATATCCAGCTGGTTTACTTAGGTGTATCCAGAGGGCTACACTGATCTTAGGGTTTATCTGGCCGGGTATAATAATATCATCTTATCAATATTATGGTTCGATCTAACAAACAATAACCTCCTCCCCCCCCCCCATACACACAATCAAACAAGACAAACAAAGAAACACAAAAGCAACACTCCAATATACACAAACAAATAGAAGCCTATCAACCACGTGCAACACACAAACAACCATGAGCCAGACTACGAGACAAACAAACCGACGCGTTAATCCACAACACAACCCGGACAACAACACGGGGGATAATAACTCCGGGTTGGGAAGTGTCTCATGGACGGTGAGCAATGGTCGCAAGGGACATTAATTTGCATAATTGGCTAATTATTCCCTTAATTATCTCTTTAATTATGTACATAGCAAGGAATCACAGACATGTGTGTTAGAGAGAGAGAGAGAGAGAGATGGCTAGATGGATAGAAGTCAAGCTTAAAAAAAAAATAGGGGAATTGAGATACATAGACTAAAAATAGAAGAAGAAAATGAGACGTGAACTCAAGACACAAAATGATGAAGTAAAAAATAACCTACTTCCTGGAATTTAAGGTCACTACGTCACCATATGTCACGTGACTCTGCAACGTATAAAACTACTTCGCTGTCTTTTTCACGCTGTACATAAAACTAAGGAAGTATTTTATTGGTAAGTGCGATAAATCCGCTTTTATTTTCTCTAGCGAAGAGCAGGAACAAAGCGCCACAGTAATTTAGAAATAATTACAGTGTTGTGAGTCGTGAGGTAAATCATGGGAGCGCGTATTAGTGTCTCCTCGCTATTGTATCGCTGACACCCACGTGGAGACAATAATATCATAATTACGACACAGTATTAATATACGAGGTAAAAACACACACACACATTATGACACAAGGAGGTGACACGACAGAAGAGGTCACCTTGAGGGTACGTACTGTCTTTCTCTACCTGGGATAAAGTACTTCCTGGCCAGCTTCCCGTCCCCCGACAGTTATAAACTAGGGTATACGATGAGCTCCTTACACTCATGTTCACAGAAGCCCTAAATCTCTGCCTGAATGACTCACAATGGGAACGATCATGGTTGCCGGTCCATCTTGGAGGAGTGGGTCTCCTCAAGGCTTCCCAAATAGAATTTCCAACATCTTCCAGCGCAGCATACAAAGAACTGTTAATGAAGATCTTCCGAGGACGTCTCATTACTGCTGCAGGAGTGCACGTGCCAAGTTTAGTAGAGGCACAGAGGCAGCCACCCTGTGGGTTGCTTTCATAACCCAGGCAGGTGACACAGAAGCCCACTTGAACAAGTCCATTATGGAGACAATTCTCTCAGCCATGACCGCGGAAGAGCATCAGTATCTGACACACACACACACAGAGACTTTGTGTAGGGGACTTCCTACTGGCCTTCGCGATCTTCTCCTCAGTCCATACACCACAGTGATGAGGCAGCCCCTCAATATATCTACACAGACTGCCAATGCGTCTATAGTAAAGCATGAACAGACCAACACGTTGTAAACAATATGTCCTCTGGAGATGACATATAAGACTTAATGAAGTCAGTGACTTCATCAGAAGGAAGCCTGGCCACCAGTCGCTCTCCAGCACACAGGAAACCCGACAACTTCAAGACCCAAAAGACCTGACAGTCGCCAAATAGGATCTCAACGTTGCCTTTGAAGACGAACAATTAACGGGTATACTCTGTCGCCCTGCCACCTTATACAGCAACACGGAAGGTGTGGGAAGCTTCAAGACTGTGAGGCAGAGAGAAGGACTTAGGTCTTGTGCAATGTTGTGTCACACAATGTTGAGAGAGTATTTAGTCCCGGAGGTGACACATCCCTGGATATCTGTAATGATCTGGTCTTTAAACTCACGGTAGCCTCGAGGGACTCCAGCGCCTTCACCTACAGTACTGTAGCTACACTTCAGGGTAGAGACCAGGAAGGTAATGCGTCTACACACAGGCTGCGAATCTCGTGCAAGTAGCTCAAGCAAGTCCTCGAAGTGCGATGATTTTTTTTGTGCGTGTGTGTGTGAGGACATTATTGTGTTAGTCTTGTTTCTTGCAAAATCATGAACTATAATTAAAATGACCCCTGGAAGATAACACAAGCGATGGCGGGAGATCACAACCAAGAGTAGTCAAGGAAAATTATCTTAATTTTCCCTGAACGATCTTTGTTCTCTTCTCTAAAGTTCTCCTGAACCTAATTAATTTAAATATATATATATATATATATATATATATATATATATATATATATATATATATATATATATATATATACATATATATACTGTGTGTGTGTACTATAATAATAACCAGCAGGATGTTGCAATATAAGGAAGGTGACCTGATCATCTGCCCACGTCAAGGATCAGTGACGGTAACTTGGTTCACTAGTCAAACAAAATCCTCTTTGACACACTTGTATTACCTCCTCCTAAATCACTTTTTATTATCTACAGCAAAACAACTCGGAAGGGAACTCTAGGATGTAATATACTTTTTTTTTCTCTCTCTCTCTGAACGAAATCCAAAATCAATCATAAAAAACATATAACGTGAACCTCCGATCTCTCTCTCCGTCTGCCTCCCCTTATCTTTATCTCTCAGTCTCTCCGTCTCTCAGTCTCTCCATCTTTCCGACTCCCCGTCTCTTTCTCTCGTCTGTCTGTCTCATCAGCCCTCGCGGATATTGTTCAGCATCGTCCCAAGAGCCAGGAGTCCGTACAGGATGAATTGGCCGCGGAGACTGCTAGTCCTTATTATGGTCTCTCTCTCTCTCTCTCTCTCTCTCTCTCTCTCTCTCTCTCTCTCTCTCTCTCTCTCTTTCTCTCTCTCTCTCTCTCTCTCTCTCTCTCTCTCTCTCTCTCTCTCTCTCTCTCCTCTCTCTCCTTCCTCTTCCCTCTCCCTCACACACACACAGTTGTAGGTACAGGTCTTGGCCGGTGACAGGAGGACAAAACCGACATGTCCCTTTCCTATAAATATCGACACAGTGATTTCCCCGACCATCGTAAAATTGGCCCTGAGAGCCCGGGGGTGGCAGGGTCTGGATGGGGGAATGAGTGGGTGTCGGGGGATATGGGATGGGTAGGGAGATGTCGGGATAGAGTGTCGGGGGGATAGGGGGTGTCGGGGGATAGGGGGTGTCGGGGGATAGGGGGTGTCAGGGGGTCAGTCACTGGCTCCAAAGACGGTGAACCACACAAATGATGGTCAAGGACTTTGTATTTTAAAGAGGAAACATCTCTCTAGTCCTGGGAGATAGTTTGTATGTTTATTTTAAAGTCTCTCACTCTCTCTCTCTCTCTCTCTCTTTGTTAGTCTATCTTTACTCTATGTGTTTTTCATTATTTCTGTGCATTCATCTCACTTTATCTCTCTTTTAATATTTTTTCAATGAGTCTCAGTCTCTCTTTCTCTGGGTTCTTACAACTATCTGTGTAATACTCTTTTCTGTCTCTTTTTAGTCTCTATACTTGACGTCTCTTTCATTTTCTATTTTTCTCTTTATCATGACAAATCTTATCCTATTTCTCTGACTACCTCATTATGTCCCTGTCTGTCTGTCTGTCTCTCAGTGGGTGAATTAACTAGCGAGACTATAACTACATTCTAGGCTTCACCTTTTCTCTCTATCTCCATCTCTTTCTTTCTCTCTATTAATATCTCTCTTACTGTATCGATTTCTCACTTTAATTCTACCTCTATCTCTCAATGTATTTATGTATCATTCTTTAATTCTCTCTCTAACTCTGTACCTTTCTTCACTTCTCTGTCTCTCATTATCTCTGTCAGTGGACGGGATAAGTCTTGGCTACCGGCACCGTCATCCTTAACAAAACACCAATGGTCACTTCTTATTGTCACTACCGTCTTCTCTCTCTCTCTCTCTCTCTCTCTCTCTCTCTCTCTCTCTCTCTCTCTCTCTCTCTCTCTCTTTCCATTTCTGTTTGTGGCTATCTTTGTTTTCCTAGTTTTTTCTCTCCCTTTATCGTGGTATGCCCATCTCCTTTTCATTTTCCTTGTCTCGGTTCCCTTTTCTCTCATCCCACCTGTCTAAGCTTGTCCGTCTGCCTGTCTGTCTGTCTGTCTCACACACACAAGGCCTGCTCGTAACGATAACTATATACCTCAAGCGACGACACAGCTCTCAACCAGTGTTTACTAACTTGTCTCCAGTTGTAAAATATCGTGGTAGTGGTGGTGAAAGTGGTGTGTATGTTAGTTTTATGTGCATGTGATATATGTATGTGCGTAGATATAGGTGTGTATGTGTATTTATGTATGTGTGAAGATATGTGAGTGTAAGTATGTACTGTATGTATGTTGGGTCATTTCAACCTGTCATATTACCTGTTAACTGTTAATTTATTCCATTGTCACCTCAGGAACCCTACAGGTATGATTACATTCGCTCAGGTTAATTAACAATCTGTAGTTCTGCCTCAATGACTGTGTATTCCCAGCGGCGAATCGTCAATCAACACCAGGCCAGTTAGTACCTAAGTGTATAACCTTGTTCTATTCCGGGTTAATCTAACTTCAATGACGTCACACACACACACACACACACACACACACACAAATAGAACCCCAACAAGTGTGACCATTCAGAATATTGAAGCCCTTAAGGTGTAAATGCAAGGTCGTATCCTCAAATGTTCGACTATTAATTTTCCCAAACAATAACAATAAAAAAAAACACAGAAAATTTATAGTCTCAGAATAGTTGTGGTGTGTGTGAGTGTGTGTGTATATGTGTGTGTATGTGTGTGTGTGTGTGTGTGTGTGTGTGTGTGTGTGTGTGTGTGTGTGTGTGTGTGTGTGTGTGTGTGTGTGTGTGTGTGTGTGTGTATGTGTGTGTATGTGTGTGTGTGTGTGTGTGTGTATGTGTGTGTGTGTGTGTGTGTGTGTGTGTGTGTATGTGTGTGTGTGTGTGTGTGTGTGTGTGTGTGTGTGTGTGTGTGTGTGTGTGTGTGTGTGTGTGTGTGTGTGTGTGTGTGTGTGCGTGCGCTATTGAAATGATTTACTGAGTTAATATATCAAAGAGAAGAATTAATGTACTAAATTTGAGGAATGAAGATACAATTACCTGGAAATACAACAACTTATCCCTACAATAACCTAAGAATACAACCTTATAAAAATACAATAACCTACAGTAAATCTGATACTACAGGGAATACAAAGATAAAAATGAGAACTACAGTGGCATTAACATCAACAGAGAGTGTGTAGAGCGAGTGAAGTGAGAGAGTGAGTGTGTAGAGCGAGTGAAGTGAGAGAGTGAGTGTGTAGAGCGAGTGAAGTGAGAGTGATTGTGTAGAGCGAGTGAAGTGAGAGAGTGATTGTGTAGAGAGAGTGAAGCAAGAGAGCGAGTGAAGTGAGAGAGTGATTGTGTAGAGCGAGCGAAGTGAGAGAGTGAGTGTGTAGAGCGAGTGAAGTGAGAGAGAGTGAGTGTGTAGAGAGAGTGAAGCGAGAGTGATTGAGTGTGTAAAGCGAGTGAAGTGAGAAAGTAACACTAGGTGGGCGAGCCATAAAATCAGGAGACGAATCACCCCCCACTTTCTGCCTTACAGTTTCCAGGCCAACAGAGGCGCTTGTGATAAAAATGTTGATGGATGAGCCAGAGGATTGTTCTTTTTTTTTCCCTCTTTTTCTTTGTAAGTTCTCAATTTCACCCCAGTCGGAATTTACTGAAGTGAAGAGAAAAGGTAATGGAAGAAGTGGCAAAACTTTTATTAATTTGTATTTTGGGTGTTTATCTATCTATCTCTAACTATTTTTCTTGCTGTCTCTCTTGAAGGACGAAAAAATAATAGAGAACAATAAGAAAACTTGATAATGTATCCCAACGCTTCTCTCTCTCTCTCTCTCTCTCTCTCTCTCTCTCTCTCTCTCTCTCTCTCTCTCTCTCTCTCTCTCTCTGTCTCTCTCTCTCTGCCCTGGTAATTGTCGTTCTATGAATTTGTCATTTTTATAGTACGTAATTTTGGGAAAGTGTCATCAATCCTTTAGAAGAATATTTTATAGACATTTTTAAAACATTTTATTATATAGTAAAGAAATTGACTGTGTTAGCTGTACCTGAAAGACCTTAGGCCGCAATACAAACTTTACGAATTAGAACAACAATACCAACTTACCAGATTCGATACAGGAGTTACAATTAAGTTGAGGGGTAGAGTTACTGACACCAAGGTAGGACGATCGGATCCCATCAGAATACCACCTGCAGGCAGAAAAAAGGTTCAGCGTAAATTAAAATAAGGTTCAGAGTAGTCAGCGTAGAGTTATTGAATGTACTGAAGATGTGTTATCAAATTACCTAATCCAATATAAAACCTTTACTACTAGTTCTTATTCTACTGCTGACATTAAATTATTCTTAACATTCATTGTCATATTTTCCACACACACACCGCTTCTCCCTGAATGTCTATCCTTCACCCCATACTTTTATCTCCTTCCTCTATCCCCCATCCCTTCTTCTCTCCTTCCTAGCATCCTCCTGTGAATCACTAGAACCTATTTTCTCAATAAGTCCAATGCTACTTCAAGAAACGCTAATTAAATCTCAGCATCTCAGCCCGACACTTTTCCTTCCCTCTTACATCTTCACCGACTATCTGCATTTCTTAGTCTCAGTATTCTATTCACCCTCACACACCGCTCTCAACCACGTCGTTTCTGTCGATTCTAATTTGTGTCCTCCTCTTGCAGCCGAGGCCCGTGCTTTACACCCACACGGTAATGTCGACCCAGTCTGCTTTTGTATTTACATATTCATCTTTTTATTCGTTATTCTGTGTGTGTTTTTGTTTTCCTCCGTCTATAGTTTGGTTATTAAATAGTTGCTTGTGTGTGGCGTTGTGGCTATGAACACCTCCTCAGAACATGATGTATTTGTGAGATTAATTTTGTATGTCTGTCTCTCCTTCCCTTCCTTCTTCCTCCCCCTATCTCTCCACCCCCCTCTCTGTTTCTTTCTTCCCCCTCTCTCTCTGTTTCTTCCTTTCTCCCCCCCCCCCTCTCTCTCGTTCCTATCCCCTACAGAGGCTGGTGAAGGGAGGTGGTCTACTGTATTGCACCTGAACCACTACCACGGTAGCTGATCCCGTGTGTTTATCTCTCTCGACTCCCGGTAGAGCTTGGTGGAGAGGCGTCCTGCTGTGTCTCAACTATAACACAGTCACAGCAATTGATTTTGTACCTCTCTCGTGCTCCCCCTTACACACAGAGCCAGAGAGAAGTGTTCCACCACTGTATATATCACTTGTAACACACCCACAGCAATTGATTTTGTATTTCTCTCTCTCTCCCTTACAGAGCCTGGTGGAGGGGTGTCCTGCTGTCTCGCACATCTCTCGCAGTCAGAGCAGCTGTAGTGCAGACACCTGTCGTCACGACCCCTCGACCGTGTACACACAGCTCTCCTACCTAGACTCTCCACGGTCCAATTCCTCTAACGGGTTCGCTACGAGACGGAAAGGTGAGGTAGGCGCAGGTGACTCAGTTTATGAGAATCTCTGTCTGTCTGTCTGTCTGTCTCTCTTTCTGTCTACCCCTCTCTTTCTCTCTCTCTATCTGTATGTGTCTGTCTCTCTATCTGTCTGTGTTCCTCTTTCCGTATGTGTAGCTCTGTGACGCTGTCTGTCTTTATGACTCTACTTTCTGTGTGTTACTCTTCTCTATTCCTCTCTGCCTCTCTCTATGTAAGTGTTATTCTCTCTTTCTCTCCCTCTTTCTGTACTTGTGACTTTGTGACTTTTTGTCTGTCTTTCTTTCTCTACGTATGACTCACTTTGCACCCCCCCCTCTCTCTCTCTCTCTCTCTGTCACTCTATCACCTTCTGTGCGTGGGTGTGACTCACTATCTCTCTCTATCTACGTATTATTCCTTCTCTCTCTCTCTCTCTCTCTCTCTCTCTCTCTCTCTCTCTCTCTCTCTCTATTTGCATTTTTTGTGTTATACCATTCACGAAATTTTCTATGTGTGTGTGTGTGTGTGTGAGAGAAAAAATCGCTTGCTCTTGAAATCTGTAAGAGAAATCGTACGCAGTTCCCAAGGATAAAAGTGACAGATTTACACACCGCTACTAATTGTTTATCACCAGGAGGGAGTGTTTTCGTAGCTCCATCCTCTATTGCAACCAGATTAGAAAAGTAACTTGTGGATCTCTTTCTGTCCTCCTAAATACGCGACCAAATACAATTACTGCGTTTTATTAGTCTCCCCTTGACACACTGAACGACGCAAAAAAAAAATAAATAAAAGATTTTAAGTCAATTTATCTCCTCGTAAACACTGGGTAGTTAAATGGTGACTCGATCAACTTACTCCACTTTATGCTAACTCAATGTACGATAACTAGCAACGTAGTTATAAGAGAAACAAAAAAAAATATATTAGTTTTTCTCTCCTAGTTGACAAATAGTCCAAGTTTGTATAATTCCTTCTAGTAATTCTTGGGTACGAAGGTGTGAACAAAAATCACCGGAGAAAAAATCCCGCTTGACATAGAAAGTTTGCCTGAGAGTTTGGCACCATTGAGAGATATTATTCAGGAAGCAGCTGGGGGAAGGGAGGGGCGGGGAAGGGTGGAATCTGGGGAGGGAAGGAGGAAGAGGAGGCTGGTAGGTAGGCTGGGGAAGGGAAGAAGGAGGGAGGAAGTGAGGAAGAGGAAGGGGTGGGGTCTGGGGGAAGGAAAGAATCGAGAGAGAGGAGGGAGGAGGAGGAGGAGGATGGGGAGGGAGGGATGAGGGAGGGAGGAAGCTGGGGGGAGGGAGGGGAGGCTAGGGGAGAAGGAAGTTGGGGAGGGAGGGAGGGAGGGAGGGAGGTATGTCTCAGAATATACCAAGGATCAGGACGAAGGAATAAAACAACTTTTGCTCAGTTGAAGCAAAAACTTGAACTCTGGTTTATTATGTGAGTAAATGTCAAGACGAATGACTGAAAAAAACTAAAAGCAAACGGAAAAAATGTGGGTTGAAAAAAAAAATCTTAAAAATACCCGGTGTCTTGAGGGAATAAATTTAAAGACGAATCGATATATATTTTTTTTTTGTCAATAAAAATCTCTAGTAGGTAGTAAAAGATATCACGTGCGTTCCTTAATATTTTCCTTGGATATGTTAAAGACGAACAGCTGACAACCAGGAAGACAATGATGAAAATGATAATTGTGTTGGCTTGAAATAGAGTCTTAGAACAGCTTTCCTCCTCAAGAACTATACGAATGAGTGAAAATGTACTGTTCAATAAAAGCACAATAAATTGAAACGAAACAACAATAGAACAGCCTTTTTTTCCTTTACGTGTCTCGTTACGTGTTTTAACTGTCAGGGTTATTCTCAACCACTCGACTCTGATCCACTGTCTAGTTAGAAGAAAAGGAAATTACGAGACGAACGACTGAGACTTTGGGAAGAAGAAGGAAATGCCTCGAGTTGCATCAGACTGTGCAAGATAATGATTTTCTCGACGGATTCAATTCAAGACGACACGAGTCAAAATCCCAAATAAAACTAAACATTTGATTGATTTAAAAAAGGATGAAAAAAATTTGGCTACTTCAGTGACGTAGATTAAGTTTGATGAAGAAATTGAAACTCTCTAATTGAACCAACCTATTGAACGAAGCTGACTGGAACAAATACTTCCAATTAAAGACAAAATTGATTAAAACAAATCGAAAACTAAACCAAATATTTGATTGGCTGGTACACCTAAAAAAAAAAAAAAAAAAAACTGGACTCGTTCGGTGATGTGGACACAATTTCAACTCCCAGCTAATGAAGATGAAGATAAAAACTTCGTTGGGTTGAAACAGACTACCAGATGGGCTCGGCTTGTGTGCTGGCCGACCTGAACTCCGACACGACACGGGGAAAATAAATGTTTCGACATCAGGCAACAAAGAAAATGGTTCTGAGACGAAGATTTACAGACGAAGAATGTTTGGGGAGTCTTATGGCCCGGTAAATTATTGGTGGGTGGGCCAGTAGCCAGGTGTGTGTGTGTGTGCGTGTGTGTGTGTGTGTGTGTGTGTGTGTGTGTGTGTGTGTGTGTGTGTGTGTGTGTGTGTGTGCGTGGAGAGAGAGAGAGACCTGCAGAAACCACTCACAAAATGTACACCTCACCTTAGATAGACCAATGTGTGGACTCTTCCTGTGTGTTGTTGTCCACGTCTAGGATCTAATGTCATTGTACTTAGTCCCAAGAGTGTGATTGCAGTAACAACTTGAGTGTAAGTTTAATGGCCACCCTGGGTATTCCCTCAAGGATAATATTACATTGTTTGTCTTGTTTGTTGTAGCTGTTTGTGTACACTGAGAGACCCGATTCGAGAGTAGTAGTTTGAGTGCATGTTAGGAGGTTGTATTCTTTTGTACTCTTTATTCACTCGAGGATGAGATTATCGCTTTGACAATACCTCCAACTATAACCAGAGTGAAGGTAAAAAAATCACTCCAGCAATAGAGCGTAGATTAAAAATGTCCGAGCTCTGTATTCACTCAGGATAAGATTACGTTATTCTCGGTGAGGAGCAACACAGTGAGTCAGTGTATCATGGTGGTGTCGTGGTAAAATATTATACCTCGCTACCGGGGACTACAGGGTATACTACCAGCCTTCACTCTTACTGTCGTCTGAGCTGAGGAACTCTCTCTCTCTCTCTCTCTCTCTCTCTCTCTCTCTCTCTCTTTGTCTCTCACACTGTTTCTGTCTCTCACTCACTCTTCCTGCCAGCCTCCCACACTACAGGACCATCTGGCTCTCTGCCGATCTACCACCACTCTGAAATTCTTGAGTGGCGGTGTCAACTCTTTCTAATACCACCTTTTGTGACCCGTGACCCGTAATTCGTGATCCGTAACCTCTGACCGTGATAACCTAACTTAACCAAACCTTATAACCTAATTTAACCAAACCTAACATAATGTAAACTAACGCAATGTAATCCAACCAAACCCAACTTAATCTAACGTAACCTAACCTGGTCAGTTTACTACGAGTTGTTTCTCCCCAGGAACTCATAGATAACTCGTACCCAAACGCCAATTCTCAAAGATTCTCACCTTAAGTTTCTCTCTTAACTGGAGGCTTGTGTTATCCATCTTCTTTAAGTTACGCCACGAGATAAATTATCAAAAGGTTCGTTCGTTGAATTTTTCACTCTGCTGGTTATGTGAGAACGGGTCCAACTGGCTCACGTAGGTTAAGGCACGAAAATGACGGCCAAAATCACTATGTCTGACTTAGCTATATGAGGCGTTGTTCCTCAATGGATGAATCTATAATAAATTGTCTAAAGTATATTCTCAAAAGATTGCACTGGGTTTCTTTTGTAACTAGATGCTACGTTTTCCTGAATAGACAAATCCATGAAAATCAGTCAAAAGAGGAATTCTAAAACGATAGCAGCGAAGCTCTCTCGTGGCTAGATAGTCCGCTTCCCTGACTGAACGAATCAATGATAAATTCATCAAAGGATAAATTCTCAAGAGATTGAAACGTGAAAAATTATTCCATCTTACTGGAGACGTCAGAAGGTATCCAACTGGTTCACCTTAGGATCAGATGCTGTTATTGATTCCCCTCAGGGAGAGAAAGGTGAAATTATTATTATTATTATTATTATTATTATTATTATTATTATTATTATTATTATTGTTGTTGTTGTTGTTGTTATTCGTCTCTGAGGATGTAAAGGACACATTACCCCTGGCTAACTCTTATGATACACCTTTAGCAATAAACTATGATGAGAGAGAGAGAGAGAGCAAAACAAGATCCTGCACTCACTACCACAACAACATCATCACTCGCTAGGCTACACTCATCGTTTATCCTGTCGTTCCAGTGATTTGAAACAAGCTTGGCATTTATCTCTTCTTTTCCCTCCCCTTTTCTCTTTCACATTCTTTTATTCAAGTCTCTATCTCTCTCTTGTTTCTATATTTATCTTTCTCTCGTTTCTCTCCCTTTTTCTCTTCTCCTCTCTTTCTCTCTTTCTTTCTTTCTATATCTCAACGGGTTCTTAATCTGATTCTCAACACCTCGTCTTACAAACAACAGATCGTGTACACAACAAGAACATGTGTGTGTGTGTGTGTGTGTGTGTGTGTGTGGTCAGCGCTCGACACAGACTATTAATTTCGTGGTTGCTGAGAGTACTGTCGCCTGTCTGTTGTTGGGTCCTACGAGAGAGAGAGAGAGAGAGAGAGAGTATTTTATATACAATTAATAACGCCAGACTGACTATTATTTTCGTGTTATTGTTGGTACTTTTCCCTAGATACGTAAAACTCTAGAAAAATTGTCGCATCACCTGAAGTTTAGTTCCCCTAGTTTACTTCACCTGATGATTAATTACCCTAAAGCTACCTGGGGATGTCAGGTTAAGTTAGGTTAGGTTAGGTTAGCTTTGGGGTCGGGTTAGGTTAGGTAAACGTCAGAGTGGCTAATCAGGTGGAATAAACTGGCCGGGATAATCTTCAGGTGCTCTGATTTGTCTCCCATGGACAAGGTATAAACTCAATAACCGAATGTGGTAAAAATCGTCAAAAAGTGGGTCTTAGGCGAGATATATTATGATATAATTGTGGAAAATAAGAAGAGCTCCTCCACACCTGCCATTCGTCTTGTGGGGTAAAGCCTAATACTGGACAGTTTTGAAAGATAACCATTTATGTTACGTTTCTGGAGAGATTGAAGAAAACTGAGTCAGAAATTCGTAAAAGGTTGGAAACATGAAATTTTATGGAAGAATTAACAGCCAGTTGGATGGGAGATTGACGATCGTAGGAAGATGAAATAGATTTACAAAGTGAAGAGTAATGACACCAAGTGAAGGAGTGAATAAATGTGTCAGAAGTGATGGATGATGCAATCGACATTTCATATATTTCTAACACACTGGGCAGGGAAAATGTTGAAGAGGCCATTAGCTATGAAAGAGAGCAAGGCGGGGCGCTGCAGTATCAATTAGACCTCGAGTTTAACTTAGATGGTCCTCGGGGTAACATGGAAGTCGAGGTTGAATTTTTGTTTTTATTTCCCAAGAGTTGAACGTTTAGATGGAAACATGTGAATGTTGATCTAAGAATTCACATTCCTCTGACTTCGAGTGCCCATGACAGCTAAGACTCACTGTCCAGCTTGGTACTGTTGTGGTAAAAGTTCTGCTACCTCTCTTACATATGTGTGCAGGTCATGTAAATGGTGTTGCAGTACCTCATATTGACGAATTATTTGACCACATAACACTGCCCAGTTATGAACAGTAACACTAATTGAAGTCTAAGGTACAATTGCACAGTCTTGCGTCATAGAGAAGCCATTAGTACCAAATATTTAGCCCGCCAGGGTCACATGATGTAGGCCATATAACTTATTCTATATTATAAGAAATACAATGACTGCTGCGTAAAAAAAGTAATTACGGAGATCGGCTCATGCCTAGAGTAAGTCCCTGATTTTTTTTCTCAATTCCTGTTGGAGAGAACTTGTGATGACAAATTAAAGACAATTCTTCATCTGACAACTTTTCACCACAATGGCGCTTTACTCGGTCGATTATACTTTTAACTACAAACTTAAAATATAATAGCCACTAGTATCAGGTAGGAAATCTGTTGGCATTAAGTAGATAAATGCCAGTACTAGATTTAGACTTTAAGCATTAAGTAATCTTCTTCACATTATTATATCCTGCAGTACTGATCATGTCTCTGTGTTGACAGTAGGCGGGGAGCTGAGCACACGACACTGGTGGCTGGTGGGCCTGGTGTTCCTGGTGGCGGCCACGGCGGGGGTAGGGGTGGGGGTCCCCCTGGCCCTCCGGGGGGACCCCTTACAGTCCCTCGACAACAGACTAGAAACCGCCAACAAAATCCTGGCACAATATCCTCTCATAGACGGGTGAGTACACCAGTGTTGCCTTATGTTATACACCTGAACACACTTTATCACAGGTGAGTACATATGCACCTTTAGCCCCTTAAGTATGAGTACTTATCCCCTTTACTTAGCCCCACCAGTACAATGAATTAAACCCTTAAGTATGATGACTGAATCCCTTGAGTATGATGACTTAACCCTTTGAGTATGATGACTTAACTCTTGAGTGTGATGACTTATTCCAATCAGTACGATGACTTAACCCCTTTGAGTGTGATGACTTAACCCCTTTGAGTGTGATGACTTAACCCCTTGAGCACGGTGTTATTATATGAAATGAGGTTAAGTCATCGTACTTAAGGGGTTAAACTCTAGAACAATTCTCAGAAAATATATTATTATTAAATGAAAGATTCCTTGTTCTCTCTACTCTATATTAGTGACTATATGGTTTACATTGACTATTGAGGTAGTTAAAGTGATTGAGGTGATTGCAGTGGTCGAGGTGATTTAAGTTATTGAAGTGGTAATAAAATAGGAGAATCACCACCTGTAACAAACAAGCTCTAAAGTGTGTGTGTGTGTGTGTGTGTGTGTGTGTGTGTGTGTGTGTGTGTGTGTGTGTGTGTGTGTGTGTGTGTGTGCCCTATACAAAGGCGAGAAAAATGTGCCCAAATTAAGTTCATTTGCTTTCATTCTTCACTGAACCGGTTAAATAATGACTGCAGTAAATCAGAGAAAAAAAAATTATGTTTGAAAATACAAGTGAGAAAGACCGTTGGGTTAGGTTAGTTTAGGTGAGAAAGACCGCTAGTATAAAATTAATCTTTACTTTAGAAAAAGACGATAAAGTAAAATAATGTTTCGTGGGTTAGATATATTTTCTCTATTATATTTTTTCATGAGAGTTACAGCCATTAACCTTGTGTGTCCCTAGAAATAATAATAATTAATTAGAGGCTTGGGAGAGAATTAATTAATTATTGAATGATGGCAATGGGAGAACTTTTAATAAATCTAGGTGAAGCAGTTTTGGAGAGAGAGAGAGCTACGTGTGTGTGAGTAATGACAGTGGTGTTAAATTTTCTAATTGATTGACCAAAACACACACAAAAAATTAAGAGATAAGAATGGGTAACTATAGAAAACATTTAAACCTCAGTGACACAGCACGGAAGTTGGATCACAATGGCTGTGTTCGGATAATGCTGTGCTGCTAACTGTGTCAGAGGGAGAGTTGGACACAGTAGTAGAATATTTTGTTGAAAGGCCACAGGAGATCTTTTTTTTTTTTTATTGGTAAACGTTGGAAAGAGGAAAGTTTGGGTGTTGGCAGGGAGGGAGAACAGACACAACGGGATGTCAATGTACAGGGGGAAAAAGCTGAAGGTTGTGGGTAAACTAAATATAAATGCGTGAAAATAATCGACAATAAAGATGGAAATAGAAAAAAAAAGAACAAATTAGTTGCAGATTAATGAAAGGAAAAAAGAGGAGGAGGAGGAAGAGAATTAACCAATGACAGGAAGTTGAGTTGGTGGCATTAAAAAAAATGTTTACTTTATGTTTTATGTGGGGATGTGAAGCTGTGGTGGGTCAGAAGAGTGTAAGAATTGTAGCAGAATTAGGTTAGGCTCGGCTCTGTTAGGTTAGGCTCGGCTCTGTAATGTTAGGTTAGGCTCTGTAATGTTAGGTTAGGCTCTGTAATGTTAGGTTAGGCTCTGTAATGTTAGGTTAGGCTCGGCTCTGTTAGGTTAGGTTAGCGTTAGAGTGGTTAATCTTGAGACAGACTAGGCAAGGGTTAATCTTCAGGTGATCCGACATCTTTTTTACCCAGGAACAAGAATAATTGACCAGGTGAGAATACTATAACCTTTACACCTGTTCTATCACCTTTCCTTGCCTCTGATACCTGTGATGGCTATGAGATTAATTAAACGAAATTGAACTCCTAGAAGATATGTGAATGATTATAAACTTGTTAAATATGAATGAAATATAAATGACTAGAGGATGATTAGTCAAAGGTTGTCTACCAATATATATTTTGGCACAAACTTAATTCTCAGAATCAGAAAAACACAAACAAAATTTTCCTCCCTCACACAAGAATTCCTCTCTCGTGGCCGCCACAGTCACTTGTAAACACGACTCCAGCTGTGACGAAAAAGAGTGGGACATGTGTGTGCTAAGTCGAGAATGTGTTCAGTAGGAGAGAGTCTAAATTCAACGTATGACATCAGAGAAGGAAAGAGTCGTGTTGTCAGAGAACTTGGTCAAATAAGTCAACAAGAATGGGAAAGCCACCTGGAGTGTCTTTATTCCTGAGATATTTATGACCATCTCGAGTCTATAGATCCCTCCCTCACCTTCCCTATTTTATTCCTAACTCCTCCCTTCCTGCTTGTCTATCTTTTCCCTCCCTCTACCTCCTCCTACCCCTTCTTCCCTTTCCCCTCCTCTCTTCCTTTGCCTTCCCCCTCCCTTCATCTTCCCCCTCCCCTACTTACCCTCTCCTCTTGCCCAGCCCTATTTTGCTTTTCCTTTCCACTCACTTACCCCTTTGCCAACCCTCCCCCTCTTCCACACCCCCTTTCTCACCTCTCTCCATTTTCCCTTCCTCCTCTTCCTCTACATCTGCACACCAAAACAACCCCCTGTCCCAAAAGGCCTCAACCTAACCTAATTTAATCAAATCTAACCAATTATAACCTAAAATTACACAACTTATCATAACGTATTCTAACCTAACCTAACTTAACCTAACGAGCAGAATTAAGGTTCCAGTAGGATTTGTCCTTCTTAAGACTAGTGACTATTTTATCGGCACCCAGAAGAGAGAAATGAAGAGAGAAAATAAGAGTCTCAATAGAACGAGTAACATTCGTAACATTACCCCTGGGAGAAGGAAGAGAAAGAGAATAAGATGGAAATATAACAATGGAAAAAATAATCTAAGAATGAGAGAGCCAGTGGGAGGGATATAAAGGTCAGAAAGTGTGTCGAGCCGAGCCGAGTGCCAACTCATGCTCGGTGGTGCCACTCTAAATGTTGTGACTTTGACCTTGACCTTGACCTCTGGACCCTTCAAATAATTGCAGTTTCTGGGGTGGTTATGTATATATAAAGGTCAACACTTAGATAACATTTTGGATTCAATCTATGAACTTTGACCCCCTAAAATACAGCAGCTTCAGAGGTCAGAACATCACTTAAAAGTCAATGTGAATTTGACCTTTCATCACTGACTTCAAAAACATAGTCTTTCTAGGGGTAAAAATCAGAAATATATTGAGTATATGTAAAGAATAAATACAGATTCTTTCCATTCTATAATCAAGCTGCCCAGCACTCTGCATTTAATTATTTAGTGAGATATACGGAGTCATCGGGAACAAGAACAACAGAATATAACACAACCATTTAAAATAAGGAAAAACGGGATTTGACGTATTACAGTAAAAAAAAAAAGAACTATAAATTTTTAAAATCGGAAAAAATAACAACCATTTATAATCGAAAAAAAAATGAACGTGCTGTATTACCCATTAAAATCGAATAAATTAATACAAGCATTTAAAATCGAAAAAAAAAAACATTTAAAATCGAAAAATAATACCCCCAAAAGTAATAGATAACCATTTAAAATCCTGGCGTTCTTTTTCGATGACCTTATATAAACAGAGATGGCACTGATCATACACCTTGCACGACCCTGCTACTGTTGGTGATGGTGAAGTGAGGGAGGCACAGTTGGTGATGGTGAAGTGAAGGGGGTACAGTCGGTGATGGTGAAGTGAAGGGGGTACAGTCGGTGATGGTGAAGTGAAGGGGGTACAGTCGGTGATGGTGAAGTGAAGGAGGTACAGTTGGTGATGGTGAAGAGAAGGAGGTACACATTTCCCCATTTTCTTTCGTGGGAGAGAGCGAGAAGCGACGCAGGAGGGACGAAGGTAAAATACAAAGGGGAGATAAAAAAATATAATGTCTGTATGAAGGAACATTCGGAAAAGGAAAAAAAAACAGTGGTGTATAAAAATTGAAATAGACGAAGGAGGAAATAACGAGAGAGAGAAGAAAAATTACCCAAGAGAAAAGAAAAAGCAGAACCAAAAGAGATGAAAAGAAAATAATTCATGAAAGGAAAAAAAAAATAGGGAAAAAAAATCTTTGTGATAAAACATTCTAAACTGGGATGAACGTAGGACATAAAAGAAAACAAATAGAAGAAGAAAGACGGAATGAAAGAAGCTATAGAAATAAAACGAAAAAACATAAAAATATGGTTCAGTATCATGGCATGTTGTCTCCATTACATTGTTTTTTGTATTGGTGTGTTTTTTTGTGCGTGTGTTTGCTTTATGGTGTATTTCTCTCGTGTCTGGGTTATTGCGTCTGTGTTCTTTATCATTTTTTTGTTCCATCAGAAGTATTGGCCGGTCCCTCCTCGTTTGTCATCGTCTTCATAGTCGTTGTTGTCGTTTTGGTCATCGTGGTGATCGTTGTCTTTGTCATAGAGATACGAAACGTTTTAATTCATCCTTTCTGTCTCTCTCTCTATCTCTCTTTCCCCCTCTCTCTCTATCTCTCCTTCCCCCGCTCTCTCTTTCTCGTTCCCACTCTATCTATCTGTCGGTCTGTTGATATTTTCTTTAAGTATACATGGAAGAAATTTTTGTGAAATTGTTGAACACAAACCAAAAGAATTTGTATGAGAGATGAAATACAAACACACTCCAACTCAGTACAAACAATCCCCAAGACCACCACCACCACCACACTGGATTAGTTACCCTCACCTCCCCCCCTCAAACCCATCGTTCCCCTGACAAACTCCTTCTACGTAACGTGTCTTTAAGGTGATGTAAATCTTCTTTAATATAATTTTTGTTTCTACGACTTTATTCCTTATATCAACTGAATAGGTTAGGTTAGGTTAGGTTAGGTTAGGTTAGGTTTTGTGATAGTTACTCCTCCTCTCATGACTTTACTGAGAGAGTATATCACATGAGGGGATTTTTTTTTCATTAAGTGAGAAAGCCAACGTAAAATTCTTGGTTACATTTCGTTTATATATATATATATATATATATATATATATATATATATATATATATATATATATATATATATATATATATATATATATATATATATATTCTTAAATCAGACGAATAAATCAATACTGTGTGTATTTATGTCTCTGTGTGAATATCAACGGTAAAATCCCCTGAGAAAGATAAAATACGAGTCTTTCCTTATAGGTACACATACAGTACACTCACTAAGACACTATTTACAGATAGTATGCTATTAAGGGTCAAAAGGTCAAAGGTTAAGGTCCCATTTTTGAGGGGTCCTGGAGTAACTTGGCAATACGGTCAGCGGGGGGGGGGCAGCAGTCACCGTCTCGTTCACTATAAATTTCGGACAGTTTCCCCAGTTAATAAAAATGAAGGTTGACGCAGCGCCTTGACTCCTGAACTCTCTGCCTCCAAAAGTTAAGCTTAGAATACCTTCCTACTTTACAATTCTATTTTATCCAACTTTATTCTAAACTTGGATTTATGGCTCCAAAATTCATGTCCCCTCAACCTAGTCATTTTCATTTACTTTATTCTACGTAAATTTATTCTCAATCTGAATTTAATACTAACAAAGAATTATATTTGGAAAACATACGTATTTCAGGTATTCTATTCTACTTCAAATTTATTCGCAAGAATCGATGCTTTCACAACTTCGTGACGAGAAAACATTTATTACTCGTCAGGTTTATTCTCTTCTGCTTTATTTTAAACCTGAATTCACCGCCTTGAAATTTATGCAGGACTATATCAGTTGGTGGGCAGCTCTGGGCCATCCATCCTTAATTTAAAACTTGCCTAAAATAGAATGTGAATTTGATGATCTTCTTTGGGTTACCACAAACACCTGCCCCGAGTAATTATCTCCCTGGCTAAGAATACCTTCCCTGTGACGTCAGTGGTGGTGGATGAGGCCATGAAGTGGATGACGTATCAAGATTGGATGATGGTGGATGAACCTAGTGAAGGTTTCAAGCTTGGATAATGGTAGATGACGTAGTGAAGGCTTCTAAATTGGGTGATGGTGGGTGATGCATAGGGAAGATTTCAAGATTGGATGACGGTGGATGACGCGTGACGGCCTCAAGAGGGATACAACAGGTGGTGACAGGTGAGACGGAACCTAAGACTAAAGTTTAATTAATAGTTGCTATCATACTTATCCTATTCCGAGAGAGAGAGAGAGAGAGAGAGAGAGAGATTAGTTAAAGTGAAAATCACCAGCTGAGGTTAGTAGGTCAGTAGCTGAGGCTACCGCGCCACCAGCTGAGGCTACCGCGCCACCAGCTAGGTTACTAGGTCACCAGCCTAGGCTATTAGGTCACCAGCTAGGCTACTACAGGTGTAGGTCACCAGCTGGGCTACAACGTCACAAGCTGAGGCTACTACGTCATCAGCTAGGCAAGTAGGCCACCAGCGAGGCTGCTAAGTCACCAGGAGAGACTACTACGTCACCAAGTGAGGCTACTAGGTCACCAGCTGAGGCTAACAAGATTCCAGCTAGACTAATAAGTCATCAGCTGAGGCTGCTAAGTCACCTGGTGAGGCTAACAAAGTTCCAACTAGGCTACTAGGTCATCAGCAGAGGCTACTAGGAAACCAGCAGGGTCACCAACTAGGTTACTAGGTCACCATGTGAGGCTGCGGCTACCAAGAGTCACTACAGGTTCCATCCGTTGTCATGGCGACGCATCAACAACCTCCCATTTACTGCTCACAGTGTAGAGAGAGAGTAGTTTAATTCTACTTATCCTGCTACTTCAGTTATCACCTGCAGGGAATAAGACGACAGCCTTCAGCAGACCTCAAGAGACCCAAGTTAACACACGGCTGTCAGCATCCCCCCCACCCCCCCAACCACTTAAGTGAAGCCCTCCAGTGTGTTTGAGGGTAGATGGGGGGGGGGGGAGGTTTACAGGTACTGATCAGGGGAAGTTTGACTTACATTGTGAGGGAAAGATAAAAACAACTTGAACTCAGAACTCAGGCCGGAAAGTTCAAAATAATACCGAGGGTTTGGTTAGGTTAAGTCAGGATATGTTAGGGTTAGGTTAGGGTAAGTTTCAGTAGGTTAAGTTAGGTAAATCGCTAAGATAGGTTAGGTTAATTGGTAAGATTGGTTAGGTTAAGGTAGGTTAGGTTAGGTTAGGTTTTGGGTCCGGGAAGGAAGGGCGTCCTTACAATGTATATACAGTTACTGAGTAAAATCCAACCAGCCAAGACTACCTTTGTTAGTGTCCAGGGAAGAGTGGAGGTCACTCAGGTGCAAGTTGCTTCTCAAAATAATGCTGAGATGGCACAGGAACACGGCCAAATCGCTGCCATTCTGGATGAGGAAACAGGAGAGAGAGAGAGAGATATCAGTCAAAACTTCTCAAATAGTCAAAAGACTCGATGAATGAGAGGGTAAGGGAGGAGGGTCAAAGGATGGGGGGCAGGAACCATGACTGTAGTTGTGAGCAGAGAGGCTGAGGGAGAGAGGAGGTATTTGTGGCTGTGCATGTATTGGACTTCGGTTCGGGAAAACATGAATCTGAACCCAGTAAATGGATGTTGGGGGAGTCTAAGAAGGGGGAGGAGGTGAGGTGATGGTGATCTAGTACCCAGGAGGAGGTACTGGACGTAGCCAAGACCTGTTAAAGTGAGCAAGACAGGAGGATGGCACTGTGTTGCTCTCTCATCATTAACTCGTGAATTTTTATGTCATTTATCTCTGTAGAAGTGAAATTTTTGTTATCACCCGGTGTAGTGGTGGTGGTTATAGTGGTGGTAGTGATGGTGGTGGTGAGTGGTGATGATAGTGGTGGTGGTCAGAAGTGGTGGAGATAGTGATAGTTGTGGTGGTGATAGTGGTCACTCAAGAAAGGATTCACGTGTAAGTCAGTCTAGCCTTAAAGAGATGAACGCCTTACATCCTCACACAGTTCTCTGGCCTCATGAGACAATAATTCTTTACAACGGCACTTGTGGGAATTGTCTTGCCTGCTCTTTAATGTGTTCCCCGCCATAATAACTGAGCCAAACATCGGTAGTAAATTGTCCCCCAACACCTCACCCCCCACACCCCTCTCTCACCCCCAACACCCCTCTCTCACCCCCGTACCCCCACACCCTCCCTCCCCCCCATCCACCCCTTCCTCTTTTTATTGACCGTAAACTTCAAAACACTTTATAGTTCAGTAGTGAGTCACCAACACTCGATTTTTAATATATATATAATTCCAGTTTCTCCAGTCTTTACACGCAGTCACGGTCAGTTGGGCATATCGACTGTACCGTACAGTATATCCTAATAACAGTTAAGAATGATGGACGCTCAGTTCGGGTCTCTCATCTTAATGGCTTAATAAAACAAACTTACCGTAAACCTGCCACCAAATTGTCCTCTAAATGATATTTCTACCTTTGTCCTATCACAAAGTTATCCCCTATTTGTCATATTGGTATATAGAACAACAATTTATCAAGGAAAATTATCTTGAGGTACAACGAATATTGTTTGTGTATATTTACGTTTCCTGTGAGTTGAAGGAGGAGTCATCTGTTTAGTTTATGTGACTCCTGACCCCAAATTTGTAATTCAATGACAGGAGAGCGTGGTGACGACAAACAGTGTAAAGAATTTGGTCTTGGCCAGAATATATAGACCAGGAGAAGCTGCCTCAATCACCGGGGGTAAACTAATAGGCCGGACATGATGAAGACGACTGAAGACTTTTGCCATGATCTAACATCTCTGGAGAACAGCTTCGGGCACAAACAACACGAAAAAACAGACCATAAAAAGAAATACCTAAATACTTAACTCTTTGTAACCTAATATACAGCAAAGTGTGTTTCTTCCTTATCAGTAAAACCACAACTGTATCCATTAGGAGCGTCTTAATTTACCATTTAAATGTCCATACACGTGCACCATATATCTTGTTTCCCTAAAGATCAACAGAGACCGATTTCCACGTAACTGTGAACCTTACAAGTGTATCACGTATCATGACACACCCCCTCCCCCCAAAAAATAATTTTTCTTCAATCATTTTTTTTGTTTTGTGTGGGTTTGATAAAAGACCTCACCTCGTTGTTCCACTCCGCTAGAATGTCTGTAAACAATACCTGACAAAAAGAAAAGTGGGGGAAATTTTCACCTTGAACACAGTCTAGTACCTCAGGACAAACTGCTTCATACAACAAGAGTTTTGGTCACCTAACCCGACAGAATTATTAAAAAAAAGAAGAAAAAAATGAGTTACCTGGACTGAGTCTAATGTTGAGAGACAAATGTTTCAAGTAACATATGTGTTTAATAAATGGACATGGCAGAAGTGTTGAGAGGTCTGAAGTGCATTCTCTGCCGCTCTCAACAATATAAACCATAAAGTAACTATTGGCAACACAGAGTAAAAAATCTCAAATAGGACTCGGCACGACGTCCAGGGCAGTAAACACGGTGCCGTAGAGGTGCTGTTCTGGGGTAGTTTTCAATACAGCACTCTCTAGGTCAGGCCACCACAACACAGTATAACAAATGAGCATCATAAAACAACCTCGAGATATACAGCACACGGTACACAGTAACTTTGGAATACAGCGTTACAGCACAGCAGCACAGGTCCGTGCAGCAGCTCAACATCAGGGAACAGCATCCAGCACTACAATTCAACAGCAGAGAACAGCATAGCACCTCACGGCTACAAGTGACCGTAATTTAAGATTACAGCGTTACAGCATAGCGCCACAGCTTAGTATTACAGAACGTCCGGTAGCCCAGCATCAAAGAACAGCACAACAGCCCCAAAGTAATTCAGAAAAACAGCATTACAGCACAGAACTTCAGCTTAGTATTAGAGAAAAACTTCACAGATGAACAAGAAATAACTTCCTAAAAAAAAAAAATACAAGAACTACCACCACCACAGAGAAGAGCGTCAGTGTCCAGCCTTCAGCAGTAAAGTTGTGTTGCCTTATTTAGAGCATCCCTTTATGATCGTGTCGCTTCGGCTAGTGGGCTGTTTTACTTTGTCGTTCTCCGCCCACAGGGTTTTGTAGGTGGGGTTTAACTGCCTGAGAGTCTTCATACATATTTTGGGGGGAATGGAAGGTTTTTGTACGTGGTTTATAACTGTGTTGGATAATTTTCCCGTATGGTTTTTTTACCGACCTTCCATAATTTACGTACAGCTGGTTTTAATTGTCTAGGGTTTTTTCCTTACAATAGTTACAAGTGTTGTCGCGAGTGTGTATGTGTGTGTCTGAAGTTGGTTTAAATCTCCTGAAAGTTACTAAATAATGGTTAAAGTTGGCTGGAAATAATTAAAAAGATAGTTTAAAGTTATTGGGTGTGTGTGTGTGTGTGTGTGTGTGTGTGTTTTTGTTTGTAAAGATATCTTATGTCTCAGGAACTAGTTGGGGGAATACCTGAAGGTGTTTTGTTTACCTTGGGAACCATTTTGATGATAATTTTAATTAGTTGGGTTATCTCGTGGGTTTATCAGGAGGCTGTTTAATAAGAACGGTAGTTTAACAGAGTGTGTGTGTGTGTGTGCGTGTGTGTGTGTGTGTGCGTGTGTGTGTGTGTGTGCGTGTGTGTGTGTGCGTGTGCGTGTGCGTGTGTGTGTGTGTGTGTGTGTGTGTATCCAAATATCACCATGATACCAACTTGGAACTCCTGATATGATCCTATTAAAGCGCTCATTACTCCTCCATTGTTCCATTAGATTTCCATTACAACCTCAAAATACAAAACACTAACCCCCCCTCCACCCCATTCCTTCTCCCTCCTCCCACACTTGTCGCTATATGACCTACTGCAGGGTGCAATGTTGCAACTTAAGGCAGCACAGGTGATCAAGACTTGGCCATAGCTTCGTTAATGCAGGTTGCTTATTCGGGAAGTACATAAGAAAACGGATTAATATAAACTCCCTTACTCGGGCAAATTATTATTCGGTGTCAGTCAGAACAGGTGGGCGTAACATTGATTAACACAGGTAATAGATGGTACTACACCTTTAGAAACACAACGATAACAATAGTAGTAGTAGTAGTAGTAGTAATCAGGCACTAATTTTAGACGTAACAGAACATACATTTTGTTTCCGTCGATAAAATGTCCCACAATAAGAAAAAGAGAAGAAAAACACACAAGCAGTCAGGTATTTCCGATATATGAAAACATTCAGGAACGTATTTGTGAATATTTTTCAGTGTGTGTGTGTGTGTGTGTGTGTGTGTGTGTGTGTGTGTGTGTGTGTGTGTGTGTGTGTGTGTGTGTGTGTGTGTGTGTGTGTGTGTGAGAGAGAAAGCAAAATGCAATTCCTGATGTGAGCCTTTTCTTTGCTCATTCCGTAAAATATTTTCCAATAACAGATGTCAAAACGTAGTGTCTGGAGGCAACACATTCATAGCGTCAATCTTTTATCACAAGTCAATCTTTTGTGGAGTTTGATATTAAATAAAACATTAAACACACACACACACACACACACACACACACACACACACACACACACACACACACACACACACACACACACACACACACATACACACACACACACACACACACACACACACACACACACACACACACACACACACACACACACACACACACACACACACACACACACACACACACACACACACACACACAGGCGTCGTAGGTGACTGGGAGAAGGCCATTAGATACTAACAATGGCTCATTACCAATGCAAATTCTTGGAGCCAATGAATTTCGTTTAGGTGTAACCAAGGCCCCGGAAAATTGGTTCCAGATACGCCCTCGTGCCTAGAATGACCTGGTGACGACCTGTGTGACATGGTAACGATCCATGTGACCTGGTGACGACCCGTGACCTGGTGACGACCCGTGTGACCCGGTTACGACCCGTGACTTGGTGACGACCTGTGTGACCTGGTGACGACCTGTGTAACCTGGTAACGATCCATGTGACCTGGTGACGACCCGTGACCTGGTTACGACCCGTGTGACCCGGTTACGACCCGTGACTTGGTGACGACCCGTGTGACCTTTTCTATCACGTTTTCTCTCTTGTTTCTCTTACACTCTACTTGCATGGAGTCTTCGGGTTCATTCCCTTCATTTCGATTAAGCCAATTAAAGATATGAACAGTGTAGGTGCTGGATATATATTGCTCTCTCTCTCTCTCTCTCTCTCTCTCTCTCTCTCTCTCTCTCTCTACATTTTACTGCTAAATTATGACGTATCTCCTCTTTTATAAAGCCTGACAAGCAGTATTAACTTTGCAATGTCTTACGTGACTGCACTGTTATTAAGAATATTAATAATATCACAGCTATGATGTACTACTGAAATATTCTCCATTCAGTCTTTGGAGGGAGGAGGAGGAGGAGGAGGAGGAGGAGGACAAGGGTTAGGAGGAGGAGGGTAAAGATAGACAAAGAGTTGATATTGCACGTTGTGTTTGGTACATCAATATGACTAGTGAGTTTGGTTGTTGCAACGAGTGGTGGTTCATTCTGTGCCTGTCCTAAAGGCGTGTTGGTGATATTGCAAGCGGTGGTGCATGATCCAGTGATATCCAAATCATAAGGTCTATTCAGTACAAATACAGGTGTTGATTTAAATTGAAGGTACAGTGTTTTCTGTATTTTGTAGTTGATGTTTGTGGTAGTGACATTAGGTTCGTGCCTTTATCTAAACGTGGAGAGAAACAAACTCTATTACAGTACAAGTACAGTAACACCTATGTGAACTAATTTGATGCTCCTAATTTCTACGATACTTGGTAATACCTGGCATCTACCTGTGATTCATGGTTACTTTCTAATTAGTGACAGTTTTTTTATTATAAAATTACGGCAGAATAACAAAAAATAAATAAAAAATTACTACAATACAAAAAATATGAGTAAATAGGTATTGAAACAATTCCTAATTCCACTTCTCTCACCTGTAACATATTGCCGAAATATCCCACGAATTCCGTCCGCAACTGTACTCATTAAGGTATATACAAATCCCAGGTACAGTAATTCCTAAGTTGTTGCCTCAAGGGAAACTCTCCCCTTAGTCTCTTGACACACACACACACACACACACACACACACACACACACACACACACACACACACACACACACACACACACACACCTGTAGCATCAACCAACGCCTCAGGTAGATTATGGAGGATTAATTATCACCTAAACCTACAGCGTCAACATCTACCTTAATTAGTGTGGCTAATGGGGGTCGGTGTACGGTACCTGTAGGTGTGTTACAGTACTGTACCTGTAGGTGTGTTACAGTACTGTACCTGTAGGTGTGTTACAGTACTGTACCTGTAGGTGTGTTACAGTACTGTACCTGTAGGTGTGTTACAGTACTGTACCTGTAGGTGTGTTACAGTACTGTACCTGTATGTATTAGAACACCTTAAGCATACATCAAATTAACCTACACTAAAAAAAGAGGAAATTCATTACATTTATTGCCAAAGTAACTTAACTTAACCTGACCAAACCAAACCTAACCTTAGATTATTCGGGATGATCTAGTAGATATTCATACAAAAACGAAACGTGTATGTGTATAAGAAATGTATGAGTGGTGTATGAGAAGTGTATGAGAGATGATCGAGAGATGTATGGAGAGGTAAAAGAAGTGTATAAGAAATGTATGAGTGGTGTATGAGAAGTGTATGAGAGATGATCGAGAGATGTATGAGCGGTTTATGAGAAGAGGATAATCAAAGTATTAGTGAGATATGTGACTTTAGGGGAGAGACTATAAGATATAAAAGAAGGAAAGAAGAAGAGGCAAAATAACAACAACAATAGAGTACACACACACACACACACACACACACACACACATGATGGCTGACTGACCACTCCTCATTTCTACTCCTAACACAGCCAATTTAATACACCGGCAGGTTGAACACACACACACACACACACACACACACACACACACACACACACAGACACACACACACACACACACACACACACACACACACACACACACACACACACACACACACACACACCAAAAAAAAAAAATTACCTGTGTGGATGCGGGCAAACAATACACACAGACTCGCTCTTGTTGTTCAATCACGAATTTTACATAAGTTTGGTTAATAGTGAAAGCCGTTGGTAGCGTATAGGGGGGAGGAGGGGAAGGACGAATAAGGAGGTACATAGTAAAAAGTGAGAAATGTATTGAAAAGGAAAGAGAATGGTTAACGATGGGGACAGTGAATAATGGGAGATATAGTGAGATAGAGAAAGAACAGTTAACGAGAGAGATAGCGATAATTGAGGTATAGACAGAGAAGGAAAGAAGGGGGGGAATTTGTTAGCGAGGAGCATAGTGGAAAATAAAGAGTTGAATGGGGAAGGATAAAAAAAAATAGTTAACGAAAGGGAATAATTAAATGAGAGGTTGATTAAGATATTTAGGGCGGGATTAGAAGGCTGATTAAATTTCGGTTGCTACTAAAGGGAGAGGAGGAGGAGGAGGAGATGAGATGATAATGAGGATTAGAAAAGTGAAGGATTATTAGAGACGAGTATTATTAGGACATGAGGTAGGTGTGTGTGTGTGTGTGTGTGTGTGTGTGTGTGTGTGTGTGTGTGTGTGTGTGTGTGTGTGTGTGTGTGTGTGTGTGTGTGTGTGTGTGTGCTACGACAAGTCTACAATAAACGCAAACCGTAATCACATGACACAGAGAAAATACAATAACAAAGAAATTGAGGAATATAAATCGAAGTAAGAAAAATACATTATAATTTCTTGTCTCTCTCTCTCTCTCTCTCTCTCTCTCTCTCTCTCATTATGTAGAGGAAGAAGCAAAGTTTATCTTAACAAACATTTAAAAAGGTGTAAATCGAGCTGATGGATTTTTTTTTTCGTGTAAGTATCTATGAAAACGTGAAGAATATTATACATTTGAAAGACTACTGTATTACAGGGATGAAATCCATATTACCTAAACTTAATCCACATTACATAAACTAAATCTATATTACGAAGTTTAAATCCGTATTACATAAAATAAATCTACATTATGTGACCTGGTGACCAGTCATGATAATCAGCGACATTACAGAATGTTCGACAACTTTCAAATTAACGCAATAACTCCTGAAACTCTCACACACAGTACTAATAATTACATTAACAATAGTAATTAGACAGGTTTCTCATGATTGCAGTAATTTCTTCATAATTACGCGGAATTTTAAATGACAAGATAATTAACAGTCGTTCCCGCCTAACGTAATGTACTGTCTGCATAAAGGAACGCCAGTATGTCCTTCTTGCAATAATAAAATATTAACACACTACAATTGGATAAAAAAGCGCCATAATGTATATCTTTAAATTAACATTACTTAATATAGATACGTCATAATGTGCTCCTTTAACTTATAATATCTGGATGAATAAACGCAATAATAAATAAATAAATAAATAAATAAATAAAGACGCCACAAAAAGCCTGGCTAAAGTGCAATAAGATCTGTGGTATAACTTAACACTATCATGTCTCCCCTTTAACTTATAATAACATCTACATAGGGTAATGCCATAATGTATTCATAACATAAAGTAGCAGCTGAGTGGCGGAGTTTTTATGGCGTCGTGGCGCCATAAATAACCCCAACTTTACCAAGTTTGAGAATAACTTGAGTCAAGTTGGAATACTTCACCTTACTCGACCGTACAAGTTGAGGGTCTTGGTTCACTGGTGTGGTGTGGTGTGGTGAGAGGTGGTGTGGTGTGGTGTGGTGTGGTGAGAGATGGTGTGCTGTGGTGTGGTGTGGTGAGAGGTGGTGTGGTGTGGTTAGAGGTGGTGTGGTGTGGTGTGGTGTAGTGTGGTGTGAGGTGAGGTAGTGTTGTGTGAGGTGGTGACTGGGCAACTGCACCCAGTAAGGTCATCCTTTTGCGGTAGAACACACAATCATAATTACAGGTCAAAAAAAAAACTATACAACCTCTTATGGTCACTGCATGGAATGTCAGGACCCATCTGGATATTGGCACAAATGAGCGTCCTGAAAGAAGAACTGCACCTTGTGGCAAAGAGCTGGCTAGGTATAACATCGACATAGCAGACATTAGTGAGTCCTGGCTCCCAGACGAGGGTAGACTCACAGAACAGGAATCTGGCTATACAGTACCTTCTTCTGGAAGGGTAAACCTGCTGTGTAGAGAAACCGCATTTATGGAGTTGACTTTGCCATCCGCCAACGCATCCTACACAGGCTAACTGAAATGCCTATTGGGATCAACGAGCACCTCATGACGCTCCGAGTTCCACTGAATCACTCACGTCATGCCTTCTTCATCAGCGCATACGCCCCAACACTGGATGCAGAGGATGACATCAAGGAGGCCTTTTATGCTGACCTTGATAGAGTGCTAACCTCTATCCCTAGAGATGATAAGGTTGTGCTCCTAGGTGACTTCAATGCCAGAGCTGGCAGACATCCACATGAAGCCCCAGACATCCACATGAAGCCCCAGACATCCACATAAAGTCCCAGATATTCTCATGAAGCTCAGATATCCACCTGAAGCCCCAGACATCCACATGGAGCCTCAGATATCCACTTAAAGCCCGTCATCCGTTCGAAGCTCCAGACATTCATGTGACGACCCAAATTTCTATACGACATGGCGTCAGCCGGTTCCTGTCTGTCCAATTAATAATGAAGTTAATTTAATGTGACTCTCAGGTGGTGATAATGATGGTGGTGGTGGTGGTGGTGGTGGTGATAATGATGGTGGTGGTGGTGGTGGTGATAATGATGATGGTGGTGGTGGTGGTGGTGATGGTGATAATGGTGGTGGTGATAATGGTGGTGGTGATAATGATGGTGATGTGTGTGGTGGTGGTGTGTGTGGTGGTGGTGATAGATGGTGATGGTGATAACGGTGGTGGTGGATAATGGTGGTGGTAGTGGTGATGATGATAGTGATGATAATAGTAGTGGTGATGGTGGTAGTGTAGTGATGGTGGTAGTGTTAATGGTGGTAGTGTTAATGGTGGTAGTGGTGGTGGAAGCGGTGTAGCATAGCCCCTCCCAAAGTAAGATTGACAATAATACACGGCGGGGAATTGAAGGCAGACAGAAACAGCTGGCAGGTATTGTACACACACACACACACACACACACACACACACACACACACACACACACACACACACACACACACACACACACACACACACCCCATCTGCACCTGAACACACACCTATGAATATGAATATGAAACCATTAATCCCTGTTTGACACAGTTGCTCCCCTCTGTGGTATTAAACTTTATAGCTCCTTAGAGGGGAGGAGAGGGGAGGAAGGGAGGTGGAGGGGGTACTGTTCATATTGAGAGAGAGAGAGAGAGAGAGAGAGAGAGAGACGGCTGCTAAAATGATCAACAGTAAAAATGACGAAGGGAGGAGGAGGAGGAGGAGGAGGAAGAAGAAGAAGAGAGTTGAAAATGGAGCGAAGAAAGAGAAAAGAAGGAGGAGGAGAAGAAGAAGGAGCCACGAGGTGAGAGGCAGGATCAAGATGGTAAGATGTTACCATAGCAACCTTAGATGGTAGCCCCTCCTCCACCTAGCGGGAGGAAGAGGAGGAGGGTGACGAGGAATGTGAGGAGGAGGAGGAGGAGGAAGAATGAGAATAAGGAGGAATGAGAGAAGAACAAAGAGATGAATATGGGGATGAAAGAAAAGAAGGGGGAGGAGGTAGAGGAGGATTATAATAAGTTATCATGACAATAATGGATGCATACCTCCTTCCTCCTCCCTCTTTCTCCTTAATTTCCTCTCCTTTCACTACCTCCCAATCGTTGAAAGGAGTAGGAGGAAGAGGAGGCGGAAGAAGACAAGGAAGTGAAAGGAGAGAGGTAACCATGGCAACCAAGGATGTACATGTTTCCATCCTACCTTCCTCCTCTCCTCTCCATCCCGCCTCATTTCCCTTCCTCTATTCTTTTCTCTTTCTCTTGTCTTTCCACTCTTCTTCATTTATCTTCTTCCCTTATTCTTTTCCCTTATATTTTTCAACGCCTCCACTTCTTCCTCTTGTCTCCTCCTCCTCATAGTTTCCCCTTCCTTTTCGTCCTCTCCTTCCTATCCTCCACCACTTCCTTTCCCCTTTTTCTCCTCTTCCTCTCGCCCTCCTTCCTATTGTCTTCCACTTCCACCTTGTTCCTTTCCTATTTCCTCTTCTGTTCATCATCATTAGTTTTCTTCCTTCCCCTCTTCCCCCTTCTTCCCTTCCTTCTCTTCTTTTACCTTCTGCCCTTCCCTTTCTTCCTCCTTTCTCTTACTTCTCTCCTTGTCTTCCTCCCCTTCCCATTCTTCCTTCTCCTCTTGTCTACCTATCCCCTCCACACCCTACTGAAGGCTTGACTAATTACCTCTCGTGTTTCACCGCCAGTAATGACCACTGAAATAATCATCGTTAGGAGCTAATATTGCCGGCGACTGCAGTGCTGGGTTCTCTTCCTTCCTTCCTTCCTTCCTTCCTTCCTTCCTTCCTTCCTTCCTTCCTCCCTCCCTCCCTTCCCACCCTCCTTTCCTTCTTCCCTCCCTACTTTCCTTCTCTCCCTCCCGCCCCCTTCCTTAGCGCTCTCCACCCACTCCACCCATCACCCTAGCGCTCTCCATCTGTTCTTTTTGTTGTTGTTGTGGTGGTGGTTCTTGTTGTTGTAGTAGTTCTTGATGTCATTGTTGTTAGTGTTGTTTTTTGAGCTGAGGCAGGAAACATACACCACAAGTTCGTTTTCTTTATATCTCAGTTAATAAAGATGAAATTGAAAACCTAACCTAACCTAACACACTCTAGTCTAGCATAACCCTATATTAACCTAAACTAACCTAACATAAGGCTAACTTAACCCCGCGACTCACTAAAACCATAAAAAAAAACACAATAAGTTTATAATTGGTTAAGTGTTTGTTGACCTGCTGTACGCGGCCTAAAACATCAAAGGTTATTATTAAATCAGGACACATCTATAACCTTTTCTACATTTCATAACTTTTTGTTTTAACTAGATGAAACACTACACTACTACACACAGACAAGAGATACTTTTTAACACTCTGGGTAAATAAATCCAGCCAGATTTAGGATTTGTGTTCATTTTGTTGGCGTTGCTGCAAAGGTCAAAGTTTACCGATAATGAAGAGAAACGGTGTAGTCTCTCGTGAGTGTTGACGCGTAACATTTATTGGTGTGTGTGTGTGTGTGTGTGTGTGTGTGTGTGTGTGTGTGTGTGTGTGTGTGTGTGTGTGTGTGTGTGTGTGTGTGTGTGTGTGTGTGTGTGTGTGTGTGTGTGTGATCTGTGCTCTCATTCTCTGGGAGTCAATACATCTCCCCATCATTATGAACACTTTCTCACCCTCTCATAAGTTTCCCTTTTGAAGACTGTGGCAGGTTGAGGTATTATTAAGACTCCTCCGAGTATAATCCGGCTCACCTTCACGTACTAATGAAGGATCAGGATGTTTGGCTCACGAGACTGCTGGCTGGCTACCTTTTCTTCCCTTGTCATTAGTCGTGGCGCACACCTCACCTCACCTGTTTCTCACCTGTCATTTACTTCACTTCACCTCTCCTCGTTTACTCTTACCTGTACTTTACTTCACCTCACCTCCTCGTTTACCCTCACCTGTACTTTACATCACCTGTACTTTCTTAATTTCACCTAATTTTTACCTCAGCTCACCTTAACCTTACCTTACCTTCCCTGTACCTCACCCCCATTATCATCTCACATATTCTCACCTCAAATTTACCTCATCTCCACCTCATCTCCACCTCACCTCACCTCACTTCTACGTACTGTATGTGTGCGTCACTTAGAAGCGTTAACCTTTGCCGATGATGATGATGATGATGATGATGTGTGTGTGTGTGTGTGTGTGTGTGTCCCTGCAGAGTAGTGACAGGCGCTGAAGGTGGTCTCAAAAGAGGAGTTGGTAGAATGTTTTAAGTAATGGCATCACCGTTGGAGTAAGTGTGTATAATATATATCTGAACACCGATATGTATCAATCATTTATTTATTTATTAACCACAGCGGTGATAAAACTCCTGTTGGCCGCGGCGTTGAAATTATAATTATGAAAACTGCTGCTGCTCCAAATTCATTAGTACTGTTTAATGTTTATATCTCTATATATACATGTGAATTGTGAAAGCTGATATATATTTTGCAATGCATTATCAGGGATGAAGCCGCTTTTGTGTTGAGGGGAAATAAAAAAAGGTTTATGGCTCAATGCACAAAAGAGGCAATTGTTTTCAAAGGATACGCGCGCGGGTCCGTGTGTGTGTGTGTGTGTGTGTGTACGCGTACATATCCACACGTACATGGACCTCACACACACACACACATCTACGTATGTTAATGTGAAAATAAACATATTGATAATCCAGCACACATTTTCATCCCCGAAACACCACTAACTAACACACCCCACTCCCCCAAGACACATACAAATTAGACCCCCACAAGTCCTCCCCTCTATATATATATTCGAATAGATACACATGAATATATACAATAAATTCCATTAGAGGTTACGGATTTCACATTACTTATTGACAAGGTAAAATGACAGCATGAGATATGTCGTCCACTGAGGGGGGAAAATCTGCCGTGTGTTGAAGATTTACCTCACCACCCAACTCCTCCGTCATCCGTTGAGACAAGTAGAGAAGAGGAACAAGTAAATGTAAACAAGAAAGAAAAAGTAGAAGTCGGAGTTTAGAGTAATAACTGTATTTTAGGTTTGTTTTGGTTTGGTATTGGGAAAGGTCTGTGTTCTCTCTCTCTCTCTCTCTCTCTCTCTCTCTCTCTCTCTCTCTCTCTCTCTCTCTCTCTCTCTCTCTCTCTCTCTCTCTCTCGAGGGTTTTAACTCTTTATTATTTATTTTATCTTTCTCTTACTCTGTTTTAAGTCTTCTCACTTTCTTGATTTTACTATCTTTCTTTCTTCATCTCTTTCTCTCCCCCACTCTCTCAAGTTTTCTCTTTGTTGGTTTTCTGTCTTTCTTTCTTTCTTTCTTTCTCAGTTTCTCTCCCCGTATCTCTATCCAACAGTTACAAGTCACTCTAGCTGTGTCTTTTTCTCATTCTCTCTCCCTCTTATTCTTTCATATTTTTTTCTTTATTCTTGGTCACAGTTACAGACAGGTAGACGAAAGATGGATGGCTACCGTCGAGGTACTGCGGCACATAAACACTTCTCAGGGACCTGGTATGTTAATTCCTCTCACTGTAATTAAGGATGAGAGATATTATCCACTTACAGTAGAACCTCAGGCAATGTCGGCGCTATTTTGGCCTCTCTCTTTCTTTTATATGTTAAATCCGGCAATTTTAAACGTTATAAGAGACCCCATCTTGAGGGAGAACTGACAGTCCTAAGTTAGAGGGGTCGAGTCCCACTTCAGAGCTGAAAAAGAGTGGAAGGGTGACTTCTTGTGACCAGCCAAGGGAAATGGCGGGTGTTAAAGCGAACAGGTCTGTGAATTTATTTATTCCTCTCTTGTGGCGGGAACGACGAAGACTTATCCCACTTTAAACCAAATCCACCCCAGAATCGTTAGGTTAAATAAAGATCCGGGTCTTCTGTTTTAGGTTTTGAATTGGTTTAATTTTCCTGTGTGACCAATATCTAACATCGGTCATATTGTATCAACAAGGCGGAGCGTAGACAATGTTACTGTAAGTGATGGTCATTCTGCCTCCTGCCAGCCCTCGCAGGACCTTCCTTTACCTCAGTTCTCCTCCTCTTACTTGGTCTATTCGAGGCTTGAGTGAGCGTGAGGCTTGCTGGATCAGGTATTTCAGGTAATTAGAGGAGATCCCTCAAGCAGATGGCTGGTATTTGGGCGGCAACTCTCTGGCAACTATCACAATGGTCAAAAAAGAACGAGCGCCATCCTCTCATAGGTATAGAGAGCTGAGAAGAAGACGCAACGTGTAAATGCAAATGAGATCTGTGTCGACGATGACTTCTTGACGGAAGGAGGTGATGTTATTGTCCAGTGACTGTCTGCTGTCTGGCATCCTGGTACCTTTCCGCTTGACCTGAGGCGAAGCTTCGTCGCCCGTATCTGGTAAAGGAGAGGAGAGGCCTGAAAGGATGTCAGTAATTAGTGGGATGTCGAGGCTGCCAGCTAGCTCCTCGCTAATCTGTTGCCGCGGCGGGTTCAAAACCATTTGCTTTTGATGCAGCGCCTTAAGTTGTCTTGATTCACACGCCACCTATTTTCAGTCGACCGGATTCTTGTGCTGGAAGTCGCTATTCAGCACCAGCCTGAGTTTCGATACACAGTGTTCACAGTGTATGTTGGTCTCAGGAAGGTGTTTGACAGTCAATCAACAAACACTTTGGGAAGTATTACGACATCATGTTGTCGTATTTAATTTCTCAGAGTGGTATCAGTTTGTACTTGCAGGTACCTGGTGTGTCCTCAATAATTGTGGGCGAGACGTTTGTGTCCTCCCTCAAACACGTACCTCACAGGAGGGTGGAGGGTACACTACGGTGTTATGTGAGAGCCTGTGGTGTGAATTAATATGACTAGTGATGCTGTCATTGACTCACGTGTTGCTGGCGATGAACCAGTAGTTAAGACTCTGATGGGCGGCTCCTGAGTACCTTATGAAGTGAACACTGTGGTATCATAACTCACACGACTTGAGGCTGAAATATTAAGTAACTATAGACTTGCAGGACTATTCTGTTCACTCGTGCAGTAAACTCAGGGAGAATTTACTTTGTCTTAGTAATGTAATTCACGTGGGTTACACCTGAGGTCAATACAGGTTCTCAAATCTGTCCTCACATATAAGGTAAAAGTCCTCAAAGACTCACTATGTGTTGAGGACTTGAGAGTCATGCGTCAACTCTGTAGTGACCGGAAGAGCAACATTACTCAAGGAGACTTACAGGAGTTTGTTAATTGTCTGATCCGGGAGCGGCATCTGTCGTAGTGTGTGCAAACGCTTAATTTTGGCCGAGGCATTAAACTTGTGGGTTACCATAAAGACAAATGACATTGTGTTGGATCCAAGAACACGAACAAAAAACTCTTGGTTGTTTCAGAAAATTGGTTCATATTGTAAAAAAAAAAAAAAAAAAAAAATTGTTTGCCAGGAGACGGTTTTAGTTACGGGTCTAATTTTATATTCAGGATCAGACAACAACTTTACTATGCTGTTACCAGACAGAAATTATTATACCTAAATCATACGACTAAAGAAAAGAGTATACCGTACATGTGATCATATTGACGAGTTAAATATCTAAACCAGAAGCCTAGGGGGTATGAATATAAACAGAAAAGGCAACAGAAAACTACCCTGGGGTATGTTCTCAGGCCTTTACACTCTTCTGTAGATATACGATCAATGCCACACTTTATCGTAGAGAGAAATAGGGTATTTTCCCCGCCAAGTGTTTCTGACATGTTCCCGATATATTCCCGGTCGCCAATAATGGGGAGTATGAGCGAGGCCATGATTCACTCCTCTAAAAGTTGTGAAGCTGCCAGTCTGCTGCGCCATGCTGGCCACTCTTTCTATCTTATTAATTGTTCTATGAATATTAATGAGAATCATCACGGTTTGTATATATATTTCTACTTCTGGTTCATTACCTCCCAGCTGTCGGTTCTCTCATTTTCACAACAACAATAACAATTTGCTACCATAAAAACCACTAACACGACCACCATTATTAGTATGACTGCCAGCAGGACAACCATATTTACCACATTCACTACCACCATTACGCTGCTGCTAACATCACCAACGCATTCAATCCACTCTTACCTTCACCACCACCACCAAGGCTGTTAACATCACCAACGCAATCAACCTATTCTTATCATCACTACCAATAACCACCACCACCACCACCCTTCCCCCTATCATTTACAAGGCTTCCATGAGAGTGTGTGGGTGTGGGAGGTATGGGGGGTGTGTGGGGGGAAGTTGCCGGTGGCCAAATATTGGATGTTTTCGCCAGGCGCAGATGACGGGGCTGCCTCAGACAATAACCACAAGACTACCATCAAATTTTTGAGTGGCCGGACCACTGACCATCAGATTTGCATCTTGGCTTGAAGACTTACTTCGTGTGTGTACGTATGTTGGTGTGTGTGTGTGTGTGTGTGTGTGTGTGTGTGTGTGTGTGTGTGTGTGTGTGTGTGTGTACGTGTGTGTGTGTGTGTGTGTGTGTGTGTGTACGTGTGTGTGTGCCAAGTCAGTGACCATCAAATTTGCCTCTTGGCTTGAAACCAAACTCACTCCATGGGGTGTGTGTGTGTGTGTGTGTGTGTGTGTGTGTGTGTGTGTGTGTGTGTGTGTGTGTGTGTGTGTGTTTGCGTACTAATATCCTTACTAAAATCCAAATAAAGAGGATAAGTTTTTGTTTTCATTCAAATACATTTCCTTATATCCCACCGCGTATATGTTCAGTGGTATGGGCGCCCCGATAGATAGACATAGACAGACAGATAAATAGATAGAAAGACACAGACAGACAGACAGATAGATAGACACAGACAGACAGATAAATAGTTATATAGATAATTTTGGATGGTAATTTTTTTGGCGTTAACATTAATGTCTTCATGGACGTCTCTCACAACAGAGGTGATCATGAGTTTATGAAAAGTCTGCTCTCTCTCTCTCTCTCTCCCTCAATATCTCACCTTACTACCCTCTCTCATTCCTTCCCTCCCTCCCTCACTCTCTCTCCCTCGTTATCTCTGCTTCCTTTACTATCTCACTCTCCCTCTCCTTCCTTCCCATTCTCTCACTCTCCCTCCTCCTCTCTCTCTCTCACGTACACAAACAAACATCACTCTATCCTCTCCTGGGATTCGTAGGCAATATATCTCTCTAAATTTCTTTTTCTCGTTCTTCAATCTTTTCCATTTTTCTAGACGGAATTTTAGGCTCAATACACTTGAAATTCAGAACGGGGACTCTCTTTCTAGCGAACACTTCGATAAGGGGATTGAACGGAAAACGATTCACTGGGCAACAGGATCTGCAAAAATGGTTCAGAATGTGGAATGAATGTAAGGTTCGAACAGTCCAGAAGCCAACGAAAAATTTGCATACAACTGTTCACACTCAAGCCCCCAGTCACGGGAAAAATGTAAACACTCTGGTATTATTATTGTTATTATTGTTATTATTATTATTATTATTATTATTATTATTATTATTAGTAGTAGTAGTAGTAGTAGTAGTAGTAGTAGTAGTAGTAGTAATGATAAATAAGGTTAAATAATAAATGAGATAAAAGGTAGATAATAATTAGTTTAATGTGATGGAAAGATGGGGAAAATTGATAAATTGAATGAAATGTAAAATATACAGAAAGGAAAACAAAAAATAGTCAATATTTAATCTTATGGTGTGACGAAAAGATGAAAAAAAATCAGTAAGTCAAATGATAAGAACGATGTAAGAAAGTGGCAATAAAACAGTTCAAAATTAATATCGCGTTGTGTCATAAACAACAACAGCAAATTAAATATTATTAAATGAAACGATAAAAAACACAATCGATAAACAGAACAAGAGTGGAATAAAATAATGTTAATGAATTGATAAACAAAGATAATGATTGAAAAAAAAAGAAATGAATGGGTGAGAGCCAAGAATGGATACTTTTCATTGTGTTTTGTCGTCTCTTCATTTATGCACAGTAATAAACAAAGGCGTAAAGAGCATATTCAAATTCAATTAGTTCCTATTTCTTTGTTCTTTCTCATGTCTGTTTATCTCTTGCTTTCTTTCTACTGGGGAATCTTTACGAAGGAGGAGAATAAAAACACAATAAAAGTCAACAATAAAAGAACTGTGACATAACTGTTGTGAGGAGGAAGTATAAGTTTGTGTTTCAGGAAGACTTGGGAAATAAAACACCCCAAAACAAAAGTGACTTACGAGAATAATCCACAAGTTCTCGTAAATAAGACTTGAGATTCACAAAGGTTCAGTCGCATTACTAGTGTTAAGTGAAGGTGTTTGCTTAAGGTAATGACTTGGGGGGGGGTAATTAAGTTCCAATCATGTGCTAAGGGAACGTGTTTGGTCAAGGTAAAGTGTTAGTGTAATTCTGATGAGACTTTGGACGTTATTGTGTTTTATGACAGCCAATTACGAAGAAAAAAATCAAAGGCCAAGCTGCTGAGAATCATAGTTCAGCTATAAAGACAAGAGAGGAAAATTTTACACCTCAATTTTTCAGTGTAATCAGCCTCCCTCAACCTCGCTCATCCCTCACTTGCCCAATTTTGTTCCTCACACCAGCAGAGTGTTCATAATAGACGCCTTTTGTCAGCTCTCATAACCACCCATCACCGCTGGCCTACAGGTAATCATCCCTTTGATACCATTCACCTGGCAGGGCAGATTACACGTGCTGGAAGATACAGCCACTCTAGGGGGGGCGGATGGGGAGCAGGTCTTGGCTCTGTACTTGTGATTGACGACCTGTGAACCTCTGTCCTAGTGAATTGATTAAATGTACTGGAGCGACACAACACCACGAGTCAATATCCCGCCAGCGGTGTGTGTGTTTCTTGGTGGCATTGCGCAAGAGGACCAGAAAGCCAGCATGATATTAAGAGTAAAGTTCGTTTTGAGTCTCAGAAGATGTTTGACCTTTCTTGTTACATCTAAGAATTGTTTGGGGGTAAAGTTGTCGAACACTTCAGTTGCAATGATTCAGTCTTGGTCTCAGTGGTGGAGCAGCAGTAACACACGTCCACCTGGGTCAGTAGTGAAGAGGTTCCAGAAATTCTCTCTTGAACTAAACTCTTGTCGTGATCTTACAAACTGCGGGTCTCGTGATCTTACTGGCTGAAGGTCTCGTGATCTTACTACTTGAAGGTCTCGTGATCTTACTACTTGAAGGTCTCGTGATCTTACTACTTGAAGGTCTCGGGGACAGCCATAATATAAAAACTTTACACATAACAAAACGTTCATGGATATTGGTGTCAATACTTTTGCCGGTATTATACAAGTCTTTTGCAAATTGTGTTATCCTGATTCAGCCAACAGACGATATCATGTTTCCTCCTGTAGAAGTTGTTGCTGGATAAAGGTCTTGTCTGAAGGTCATGTAGATAAGGGGGTTGTTCTTGATCAATTTTCTCTGCTAAGTTGAAGTTCCTCAGTGTTGAAGAATCTATTTCAGCTTTCCATTATGTACTAACTCGGCGTCCCATGGATTGACTTAGTCGTACATACATACATACATACATACATACATACATACATACATACATACATACATACATACATACATACATACATACATACATACATATATACATACATACATATATACATACATACATACAAACATACATACATACACCGTGAACTCCATCCTAAAGTTAGTCCACCGAGATAACAAGAAAAAAAATCAATAACAGACTGTAATTACTCAGTACAGGTTTCAATCGACCACATCAACCGGGAAAAAAGTCATAATATAAGTATGCCACCGGGAAAAAAACATAATTTAAGAAAGCCACCGGGAAAAAAGTCATAATATAAGGATGTCACCGGGAAAAAAATCATAATATAAGTATGCCACAGGGGAAAAAAGTTTGTGAAATCTTTCCTTCGTTGATTTAGAGAAAAAACTAAATTATAAAGAAAAAATGTATTTCCTATATACTTTCGCTAAAGAGAATCATGCAAAGAACTGCGACACAGAAATACGCAGCGAATATAAAATATTTGGGTGTGACAAAGACTTTCACACACACACACACACACACACACACACACACACACACACACACACACACACACACACACACACACATTGGAAAACTAATCGGGACAGTGACTGAGAGAAACGAGGCAGATATCTGAAATGGATCCTAACTGACTAACAAGGGGGAGGGGGGCATTTGGGAGCTGGAGAGAGAGAGAGAGAGAGAGAGAGAGAGAGAGAGAGAGAGAGAGAGTCATATTTTCAACAAACAAGAACAATAAGACAGTATGAAACAGTGAACTAGCTCATTTATTGAACGAGGAAGAGGGAGCATCAAAAGCGAATTATAATAAAAAACAAAACCTGAGTGAAGCAGATTGTCTGTGTGTCTGTGTATGTCTTTGTCTGAGTGTGTCTGTGTGTGTCTGAGTGTTTCCGAGTGTCTCTGCGTCGTATGTGTCTCTGTGACTGTGTGTCTGTTTCGTGTGTGCCTGTTTCGTGTGTGTCTCTGTCATTATGTGTCTCTGTGACTGTGTGTCTCTGTGTCGTGTGTGTGTCTCTGTGTCGTGTGTGTGTCTCTGTGTCGTGTGTATCTCTGTGACTGTGTGTCTCTGTGTCGTGTGTGTGTCTCTGTGTCGTAAGTGTCTCTGTGACTGTCTCTCTGTGTCGTGTGAGTGTGTGTCTGTGTGTCTCTGTATCGTTTGTGTGTCTCTGTGTCGTGTGTATCTCTGTGACTGTGTGTCTCTGTGTCGTGTGTGTGTCTCTGTGTCGTAAGTGTCTCTGTGACTGTCTCTCTGTGTCGTGTGAGTGTGTGTCTGTGTGTCTCTGTATCGTTTGTGTGTCTCTGTGTCGTGTGTATCTCTGTGACTGTGTCTCTCTGTGTCGTGTGAGTGTGTGTCTGTGTCGTGTATGTCTCTGTGTCGTGTGTGTGTCTCTGTGTCGTGTGTGTCTCTGTGTCTCGTGTCTCTGTGTCGTGTGTGTCTCTGTGTCGTGTGTGTCTCTGTGTCGTGTGTGTGTGTCTCTGTGTGTATGTCTCTCTGTGTCGTGTGTGTCTCTGTGTCTGTGCAAATCAGCAGGAATATTGGCGAGTCTGACAAGTGTGCTGATTGTCATTGTTCACCTCTTCTGGGGTGAGGCAGCAGCAGTAGTGGGAACAGGTCTGCAGAGGCAGGTGGGAGGCTGGCAAGCAGGGGGCAAGCAGGGCAGGGTTGGGGGGTTACAGGTGCAGGGGCAGAGCAGGCAGCAGCAACAGTGGGGCAGGAGCAGCAGGGTGGCAGGTGCAAGGGGGGCAGAGAGCAGGAGGCAAGTGCAGGGGGGCAGAAGTAGGGGCAGAAGGAGACAGAAGTAGGGGCAGGAGCAGGGGTGAGGGGCAGGAATGAGAGGGAAGCAGGGCTGGTGGAAGCAGCAGGGGGAGGGCAGCAGCATGGGACAGAAGATGTGAAAAACGGGCAAAGGGGGATGGGCGGCAGGCAGGGAACCCAGAGTTGAGACAGGCAGGGGCAGAGTAGGGGCAGGTGGGGCAGAGTAGAGGCGGAGTGGGAGACAGAGTAGAGGCAGGCAGGGGTAAGAGTTGGGGTAGGCAGGGGTAAGAGTTGAGGCAGGCAGGGGCAAAGGTAGAAACAGGCAGGGGTATGAGTAGAGGCAAGGCAGGGGCAAGAGTAGAAGTATGTAGGGGCATGAATTGAGACAGACAAGCAGGGGCAAGACAAAAACAAGTATCTGTTTTCTTATTTTAGAACATAAATAAAAAAAAAATAAATAAAAAGTTCAACTGTTGTCTTCTTTCTCTCTATCTCTCTCTGTCTCTCTCTCACAGACACAACGACTTACCGTGGAACATCAGAAGTTTCATACACAACCAGCTGGAAAAACTTAAGCTGAACGAAAGCTTGAAGAACGTGGAACCGTGGTCTGTCAGTAACTGGTCTCACACCGACATCCCCAGACTCATAGAAGGACGAGTAGGTGGACAGGTACGTGTGATTAATTAATTAGTTTTAGTCTATACCTGTGAGGGATACAATCTCTCTCTCTCTCTCTCTCTCTCTCTCTCTCTCTCTCTCTCTTTATTGTTTAGCTTGTTATGATCTTTCTCTTTTTCCTTCGCATATTTTGTGGCTTGGATATTTCACACACACACACACACACACACACACACACACACACACACACACACACACACACACACACACACTAAATATTGGCCGGGAACACAGGCTCACCAGATATTAAATGTTGAACACAGTGCAGCCTCTCGCTATATTACATCCACTAGCATAATGTTACGATTAATCTGACAAAATGAGACCATTATTTTTTTCTACACCAAACGTTCCCCCCAAATTTAAAACATTCCAATAGTCAGTTCATTTTTTTCTGTCCACATTTCTAAAATTGCTGGTTTGACATAATTTTATTCAGGTTAAAAATTGTTCATATTTTTATTACGTGTTTCGCAAAATGTAAGTATAAAAATTTTTTGGATATACATTTACAAATTTACTTAAATCTATTAAAAAAAATGGATAAATAATTGTGGTGTAAAAAAACAAAAACAAACCGTGATTAACATATAATTACTGTAATTTTTTTAGACCATTATTATAGTTTCTGCATTACTTATATCCTATAAACTCCACGTATCAAAAAGTACACCAGCAGTTTTTAATTAACTCAGATCCCATAAAATCTGATTAGACCATCAATGTTTTGTTCTGAATACAAAAGCTGCATTAATAAAGTTCTTAATATATAAAAAAGGCCTTTTTCTCAAAAATTTTTCTATATAATACCAAAACACACACACACACACACACACACACACACACACACACACACACACACACACACACACACGCACGCACACACACACACACACACACCCACTCACTAATCCAACAAATGAATTTTCCTTTTTGAGCGGATACAGCGTCTACTTCACAGTCGTACTAGAAGCCCATTACCCAGATATCAGTGTCGTGGTCAGTATGGAGTGTAAATTAAACTGGTGGTAGAGGCTGGACTTACTGAGTGATAGTCTCTATGTCTATATTGGTAGTGGATAAATAAACCACTCAGAGAGCTTAATTTATTGGCCAATCAGAGAACTTGATTTTACTGGCCACTCAGAGAACTTGATTTTACTGGCCACTCAGAGAGCTTAATTATTACTGGCCATTCAGGATGCTTGACTAACTGGATATTCTTTGTTACCTTCCTTCCTACCTCTCTCTCTCTCTCTCCTAATTGTTATGTCGATCACAGTGTTGTGTCGTAACGAGCACCTAGGCAGCCTCAGGTCCAGTTGTTGATTTTGGATTAAATTGGTTCAATCATTTGCTGGCGTGGATGATGAGAGATAGACCTCAGTTGAGTCCTCATTCTCTTCATGTCTCTCTGTCTGTCCCTCACGTCTCTCTCTGATACCGGGACGAGTTAGGCATCCTGATAACAGTGTCTCTCCGTGTCTCTCTCTATCTCTCTCTGTCCTTCTATTTTTCTTTATTATATATACTTTGATTTTATATTTATCTCTGCCTATTCGGTTCATTTCCTTAACATTTCATTTGCTCTGTTTTGTCTTTCTGTTTATCTGTCTGTCTGTCTGTCTGTCTGTCTGTCTGTCTGTGTCTGTCTGTCTGTCTGTCTGTCTGTGTCTGTCTGTGTCTGTCTGTCTGTCTGCTTTTGCTATCTCTATCCATCATTTTGTTTCCTCACCTTTTATAACAACTTTCAAATTCTTTACTCTCTCTCTCTCTCTCTCTCTTTCTCTCTCTCTCTCTCTCTCTCTCTCTCTCTCTCTCTTTCTTCTTATTTCCCACTATCATCATCTCTTTTATGTATCTTCTATGTATCCCCTGGTGGTCACAACCCCTCTGTGTATGACTATGTATATTTTCCTCCCTGTTTCCAACTATGTGTGTGAGTATACATGTATGAATGTATATCAGTTGAATAATCCAAGATGGTGAAAGAGGCATAATGTTTATACTCGGAAATTAAAGTCAGAGTAGAATAGTTAAGAAGATCAAAGGTTACTAAAGGCTTATAAGTATGTTGGGTATAGTTATGTTGGGTATAGTTATGTTGGGTATAGTTATGTTGGGTGTAGTATGTTGGGTATAGTTATGTTGGGTATAGTATGTTGGGTATAGTATGTTGGGTATAGTATGTTGGGTATAGTATGTTGGGTATAGTTATGTTGGGTATAGTATGTTGGGTATAGTTATGTTGGGTATAGTTATGTTGGGTATAGTTATGTTGGGTATAGTTATGTTGGGTGTAGTATGTTGGGTATAGTTATGTTGGGTATAGTATGTTGGGTATAGTATGTTGGGTATAGTATGTTGGGTATAGTATGTTGGGTATAGTATGTTGGGTATAGTATGTTGGGTATAGTATGTTGGGTATAGTATGTTGGGTATAGTATGTTGGGTATACTGTAGTATGTTGGGTATAGTATGTTTGGTGTAGTATGTTGGGTGTAGTATGTTGGGTGTAGTATATTTGGGTATAGTATGTTGGGTATAGTATGTTGGGTATAGTATTACTCTTGATCTTTATACACGAACTCTTTCATTCCCTTTCTCCTCCTTCCATCTTCCTTTTCCTTCCCCACAATTTATCTTCCTCCTCTTCCTTCCTTACAACTCCTCCTCCTCCTCCTTCTCCCACTCTTTCTCCTCTTCCGTTCCTAATTCCCTCCTTTTCTTCCCTACAATTCCTGCTCTCCAGCCTCCTCCCTACAACTCCTGGCCTCCTCCTCCTCCTCCAAGACCTCACCCTAATAGTCGTCTAGTTTTATGTATATTTGGGTTTCCATATTTACATTATAAAGTCAGGTCGTCTTCCTGGAACCTGAGCCGTTGCCATTATGAGAGAGACCATCAACAAGGAGGTACAATGAAAAGTTACAACTTGTTATAATGAAGATAGAACAACTCATGGCTCTTGTGATAATTACTGCAGGTGAGAGAGGTTGTTATGTAGGCCAGTTATGACTTACTAAGGAGAATATACGTGGTGTTGTGCTTGATGCTACTGAACCTCTCCCACACACCACTACACCTCCATCGACTAAGTACACGACCTGTGGTACACACTACAACAGTCATGAAAATATCATCCAGGCAGTTCCAGTCAGCCACGCTCTCAATTACCATATATCCAGTCCCTGTCCAGTCAGTCAATTACCTCCAGTTTTCAAGGCTGATCATTTAGCTAGTTGCCAGTTCAATTTTCTAAACAGCCCTGTCACTCAATCCAACTATTGAGTTCATCCCAGTCATCTAGGCAATTCCCAGTCATCCATTCCCCAATCATCCAGTAAGCTCTCAAACATCCAGTCAGCTCCCAGTCATCCAGTCTGTCCTCAGTCAGCCGAGCACCGCTAGAATCCTTCCACACGACTTGCTTTGTTTATTGGTTTTCAATTTTAATTTGCATATATTTTGTTTCTGTGTCTCTCAAGTCTCTCTGTGTTATGTCTCTCATAGGTTCTCTACCTCCTTCAGCTGTCTCTCAAGGGTTCTCAACCTCCCCCAGCTGTCTCTCAAGGGTTCTCTACCTCCCTCAGCTGTCTCTTAAGGGTTCTCTACCTCCCCCAGCTGTCTCTCATAGGTTCTCTACCTGCCCTTCCCTCAGCTCTCCGTATGTTCTCTCTCTCTCAAACTATCTTGCTTGTGCTTCAAAATTCAAGTCGCGTCAGAATATATGTCGCTCTTTGCCTGAATATGTGTGTGTGTGTGTGTGTGTGTGTGTGTGTGTGTGTGTGTGTGTTGCTCTTGTGTGTAATTGTCGTTTTTACCAGAATATATGTCGTTTTAGCTCAAAATAGCTCGTTTATATTAGTAAATTAATGTTGTAAATGAAAATGTCGTGTTGCCTTAAAATATATCATGTCTATAAAACTGTATATTTTATGCCAGGGATTCTATTTTGTGTACTGTTAAGACTTGTCGTTTTTGCTTCCTATTGTCGTTAATTCCTGTCTATCAATGTACCTTTATATACTTCGTTCCTGTATATCAATATCCTGATGTTTGAATCCATATATTTCCCCTAACAATATATAGCGTTTCTTCTTGATAATGCCTCACAAGTCGTCGTCTTCGTCTCCTTGAAAATATTATCAAATCCGCCCGTTGTTGCTGAATGAAAAGATGTCGTTTATATTTATGAAAAATAGTCTTCAAGTCTGTCTTAAACTGTGGCCTTACTGCCTGAAGCTATTGGTCGTTTGTTGTTAAAGAGGAAAATGAAAGAAAAATGAGAAGGAAAGATTCATGAAGACCTTGACATATTAACACCAGAGTAATAAATATAATTGTTATTACGGTAACACGCCTATAATTTCCAGAGTGTAATTAATTACTTTCGCTAATGATGATACACATGAGCCTACACACACACACACACACACACACACACACACACACACCTCCCCAGGCGCGGGTGAGTGACTGGCGGTAGTGACGTCATCACCAGTATTGGCTACATTGCTCCCGGGGCGAGGAATTCGGTTTCTTAATTAATATTTTCGGTCTGACTTGATTACTTCGATAATTACCTACAATTATTTTACTAATTAGCATAACTACTAGGGATACAAAACTCCCAGTTAATTTTATAGCTTCCGCGTTAATAGTTACTGTCATGGCTACACTATGGCTCCACCTGATTGGTTCTTGAAACGAGATAACAGCAGCTAATTGGTTCGCAAGACAAGATAAAAGGAAGAAGATTGGTCGGCCGTGAGTGACGTCATATGTTGATCAACTCCCCCATATATGACGTCAGATGTAAAAATAGAAACTAATACAAAGAAGCGATGATATAAAGTGACCGTCAGTAAAGAAATAAACTTAAGCACTGACGACGTTGACATACAAACTAGCTTTGATTTATATATTTATCCTAACGAATGTAGAATAACACTAATCTGACATTATATGGGTGTTTTAGTTTGTGAGTCTGTTGGTCCATGAGTCTGTGAGTCCGTGAGTCCGTGAGTCTGTTGGTCCGTGAGTCTGAGTCCGTGAGTCTGTGAGTCCGTGAGTCTGTGAGTCCGTGAGTCTGTTGGTCCGTGAGTCTGTGAATCCGTGAGTCTGTTGGTCCGTGAGTCTGAGTCCGTGAGTCTGTGAGTCCGTGGTCTGTGAGTCCGTGAGGTCTGTTGGTCCGTAAGTCTGCAGATCCGTGAGTCTGTTGGTCCGTGAGTCTGGGTCCGTGAGTCTGTGAGTCCGTGGAGTCTGTTGATTTTCAGCCAGGTCCGTGAGTCTGTTGGTCTGTAGTCTGGTCCGTGAGTCTGTAGATCATGGAATCTGTGAATCCGTGAGTCTGTTGGTCCGTAGTCTGTGAATCCGTGAGTCTGTTGGTCCGTGGAGTCTGGAGTCCGTGAGTCTGTGAGTCCGTGGTCTGTGAGTCCGTGGTCTCTGTTGGTCCGTGAGTCTGTGAATCCGTAACAGGTCTGTTGGTCCGTGAGTCTGTGAATCCGTGGAGTCTGTTGGTCCGTGAGTCACAGGTCCGTGAGTCTGTGAGTCCGTGAGTCTGTTGGTCCGTGAGTCTGTAGACCGTGAGCCTGTTGGTCCGTGAGTCTGAGTCCGTGAGTTTTGCAAGGAAGTCAGTTTCATCTCATGGTGGAAGAATTTCCTTTCAGTGAAGACTGGAGAGGATGCCAATACTTGGTCAGCTTCTGTTATTGGATTGAGAGAAGTGGGTAGAGAAAGAAAGGGCAGAAATTATACACACAAGCAGTCTACATAATGCAGAAAGAAAGATACCATCTAAAATGACTCTCTCTCTCTGCACACACACACACACACACACACACACACACACACACACACACACACACACACACACACACACACACACACACACACACACACTTTACATGATGCAGGGAGAGATACCATCTAAAACACGCACCTCACCACACCACGGCCTTTACAGTACCACAGTAAGCATGAAGATCTCTCTGCCACACAGTTTACCTCATGAATACAAATGTTAAGGACGACCTCTCATACTAAGAGAGTGAAACGTGCAGTGAATTAGAGAGAGAGAGAGAGAGAGAGAGAGAGGAACTTACGTCATTTGTGGTGATTTAAGAGAGTCTCAGAAATAAGTTAAGAGAGAGAAACATGGACTGAACAATGTCGTAAGTTATTTCTGGGTGATTCGGGAGTCACAGAGACGTGTCAGAAGAGTGGAAAGTGGGGGAAAAAACTCAAGTCATTTGGGGGGAATCAAGAATGGTGGGGACAGTAGCGTCTTGGGCCAGGTAATTGAATGGAAAATTAGTTCCTCAGGATTCTGTGATACGTGTGTGTGTGTGTGTGTGTGTGTGTGTGTGTGTACTGATCATAATTTTTAAGGGAAGTAAACATTGTCTTAATATGGGACAGGCAGACATTACTTGATACGGTCTTCAGGCATTTCTCTCCTGCTGCTTCAATTTTCCTTTATATAATTCTTTTTTTTTTGGGGTGAGGCCAAGGTGAGGGTGAGGAGCAGGGGTGAGGTGAGGAGCAGGGGGTGAGGGTGAGGGGGGTGTGGTGTGAGGGCAGGGGGAGGTGTGAGGGGGAGGGGTGAGGGTCTTTCACTTACACCGCTCCGTTCACCCTTCAGATTCAACTTTTTTTTTTCCAATTTTAGGGAAACAGACGTTTAGTATTGTTTCCTCCCCTCCACCTCTCTCTCTCTCTCTTTCTCTCTCTCTCTCTCCACACACACACACACACAAATCTATACATACAAACATATACACACTAATACGCACAATCCTACACCCCACACCCCACACACACATACGCACATTAGTAACCTCTCCACTCGCTATTAAAAACTGTTACAATATTCTAGTCCGGTATGTGTGAAATCAGACCAGACTATCAGTCGTGGGTTACAAATGACACGCTAATTAAACCTCCGCTGGAATGTATTGCGTGTTTTGTTTACAAGTTCATTACCAGATCATAGTTGAACTGGACACGTGTGCATGTTGCAGTTGTCGATAGTGTACATAATTATGTGCACATACATATGTACATATGTGTATACTGAATATCTGGTACAATATTGGTGCACACAAGTCCAGTACATCTATGATAAAGATACACTACTTCCAACCACCATTACTGCCTCATACTTCTGGGTGGTCACTAACCACCACCACTTCCTTCCCAACAGTTCTGGGTGGCCACTAACCACCACCACTTCCTCCCTCACAGTTCTGGGTGGTCACTAACCACCACCACTTCCTCCCCAACAGTTCTGGGTGGCCACTAACCACCACCACTTCCTCCCCACAGTTCTGGGTGGTCACTAACCACCACTTCTCCCCACAGTTCTGGGTGGTCACCAACCACCACCACTTCCTCCCAATGTTCTGGGTCACTAACCACCACCACTTCCTCCCCAACAGTTCTGGGTGGCCACTAACCACCACCACTTCCTCCCCACAGTTCTGGTGGTCACCAACCACCACCACTTCCTCCCTCAACAGTTCTGGGTGGTCACTAACCACCACCACTTCCTCCCAACAGTTCTGGGTGGTCACTAACCACCTCACCACTTCCTCCCTCAGTCCTGGGTGGTCACTAACCAACACCACCTGGTTCTGGGTGGTCACTAACCGCCACCACTTCCTCCCCAACAGTTCTGGGTGGTCACCAACCACCACCACTTCTCCCCACAGTTCTGGGTGGCCACCAACCATCACCACTTCCTCCCCAACAGTTCTGGGTGGTCACAACCACCACCACTTCCTCCCCCAGTTCTGGGTGGTCACTAACCACCACCACTTCTCCCTCATCACAGTTCTGGGTGGTCACTAACCACCACCACTTCCTCCCCAACAGTTCTAGGTGGCCACTAACCACCACCACTTCCTCCCCAACAGTTCTGGGTGGTCACAACTGCCACCACCACTTTCACAGTTCTGGGTGGCCACTTCAACCACCACTTTTCTCCCACAGTTCTGGGTGGCTACTAACCGCCACCACCACTTTTCCTCCCACAGTTCTGGGTGGCCACTAACCACCACCACTTCCTCTCCAACAGCTCTGGGTGGCCACTAACCGCCACCACCACTTTTCCTCCCACACTTCTGGGTGGCCACTAACCACCACCACTTCCTCTCCCACAGTTCTGGGTGGCCACTAACCACCACCACTTCTCCTCCCACAGTTCTGGATGGCCACTAACCACCACCACTTCTCCTCCCACAGTTCTGGGTGGCCACTAACCACCACCACTTCTCCTCCCACAGTTCTGGGTGGCCTACACGCCCTGTGACTCACAATACCAGAATGCGGTGCAGCTGACCTTGGAACAGATTGACTTGATCAAGCGGGTTATCAAGAAGTACAGCCAATACCTGGAGCTGGTCACCAACTCTCAAGGTAGGTCACCTTATTACACCTCTTGGGTTAAACATCATACGTGTTGTTTCAGTCATCTTTTATAGGTATATTATAACACCTGTTGGTTCAATTATCGTTAGTTTGTAGTAATTATTACACCTGGTACTTTGGTTGTTATATATAACTATACAGTACATTTATTACTCCCATTAACTCCTTTATCACACCACTTCAACCATTTATCACAGCTGGCAGGTCAATTATCACAGTACTCATCATTATTTTGCCTTGTTAAGTATTTATTTCAATTATTAGATTTGGATTGTTTCTTTTTTAGTTTTGTTAGTAGTTGTTAATTCTGATTTGTTTACATTATATTATCTTTATGTTTCTTGGCTGTTTGTTATAGTTTCACCATTATTGAATTAGAATCGTATTATATTGAATCAAGTTTGTTCGTTTATCTGCCTGACCGTCCGTCCGTCCATCTGTAGTCAACATGTTTACACACTTTACCTGCAACTCTATTGTCATTATTTCATCAGATGATTTATATGTTGATGTTCATATATTTGTTTGTAAAAAAAATAGTAAAATAATTTTTCTCAGTTGTAAATATGTTAAAATAATTATCTACATATATATTTGAACAATTATTAAACAAATACGCATCCATAATTTTTTTTTAATATTTTACACCGTGTTATTCTTTTATTTTTACGATCTAAATCTCCTCTTTTGTCCAGTCATAAACAAAATTCCAATCCGAGTGTATTGGATATAGGATTGAATCATATATCAATAGGATAAATATGACATTTCACGAGGTTTTCAAATCCATTCAAACTTTGGCTAACTTTTTTTTGTCAAGTGTGAAGTGATAATATACAATAATCTGTAGCATTTGAGGAGAAAGTTTCATAAGACATTTACCATGCTTTAAAGAACTCTCTCTCTCTCTCTCTCTCTCTCTACATCTATCTATCTATCTATCTATCTGTTTCTTTGAGTTCCTCTATGTTATTTTCGTGGTGCCCTCTCTCTGTGTATTTTCGTCTTTGTGTCTGTTTCTATCTTTCTTTCTATGTCCTACTGGTCATCTGACTTTTTGTTTCTCCCCTTTCTCCTTATTTCTCTCCTCTTCCACTGTTCATTTTTCTCTTTGTCTCTCTCCTAGTAATCCTATATCTCTTTATCTCTCTCCCTCTTTACTTCCTCCTCGTATCTCTCCCTCTTCCCCCCTCCTTCACCGCCAGCAGTAGGGGATCTCCCAAGGGTACCAGCAGGTAGCTCTTGGTTGTCTCACGAGTGTTGTAAGTCGTCACTCCACCATAACACGAACACTCTGGGGCCAGCCTATCTGTTTACTTCGTGTGTGTGTGTGTGTGTGTGTGTGTGTGTGTGTGTGTGTGTGTGTGTGTGTGTGTGTGTGTGTGTGTGTGTGTGTGTGTGTGTGTGTGTGTGTGTGAGGGGGATGGAGGGTGACATAGGTAGATAGGAATGGTTTAAGTGTAGAGAGAGAGAATTATACAATAGTAGTAAAGGTAATAGTGAAGGATGAGAGGTGGGCAGAACTGGCTCTCTTCCGTACCCCCGTCGCTACCATGGAAAACCAATAATTATGACGGACACTTTAAACCTCCGCGCCAGTGCTGACCCCACACACCCCCTCCCCTCCCTCCCTCATCACCTCTCACGTTCCTCAACACCCTCATTATAAGCGTCACCAACCTCGCCTCCCCTCCACTGGCGTTAGGCCCTTGCAACATGTTATAACACCAACAATGAACAGATTGAAAATTTTGACCCTCGAACTATTATGTAAAGCGAAATCTAGTTGCTCTTAAGGTGTAAATAAACGAGTAACAGTTAATAACATAGGAGTGTCGTGTTGTGACCCTCACTATGTTGATGTGTAGGTATAAACACTACCATCTCCATCAACTAAGTGTTTCTCTTTAAAGGTTATATGTGACGATGCTTCCTGTGACGTAATAGCTCAGTGCTCACCTATCTGTATCTTTGTTCCTTATGCGTCACCTGTTGTTGATGCTCACCTGTGTGCTCGTCTCTACAGTTATCCCACGTCTTATATACAAAGGCAGGAGGAACAGGCAGCGATTTGCTCAGTGAAGCTCTTAACCATGAGAGACCTGAGAATGAACCCCTGAGCCCAGCATTACCACACACAGCTTGAAATAGGACGGACACACACACACACACGCACACACAAGACGCGCTTGGACGGGACGGTGACCTGCCTCGTAGTAACACCATTTATGAAACCGTAAACTCTCCAGTCTTCCTACTCCCCCTCCACTTATCCACCCCAGATTACACTCCCCATCACCCCGGGCCATTGTCTCCTTCCTAGCAGAAGATGTTTCCCTTTTTATGTTCAACATAAAGGGAAAATTTTCTTTTAACGCCCTACACGTTGACGCAGGGGCCGGAGGTGTCTTGTGTGTGTGTGTGTGTGTGTGTGTGTGTGTGTGTGTGTGTGTGTGTGTACGTTACACATCTACATCAACTAAATCATGACTAAACAGAAAACTATTAATAATTCGGTGACCGTTACACACCGACAAGTTCATTTACCAATATGTCTGTACATTTATTTAATTGTATGTATGCCTATTATGTATGCATATGTGCATATGTTTATATACATATGCTGTTCATATACTCATTATTATTAAGTGCAATTCATTCCTTAGTGTTTGTCTCTTCATTTTCGATCATACTACACTCTCTTCACCATCCTACACTCTCCTCACACCATCCTCTCACCATCCTACACTCTCCTCACCATCCTACACTCTCCTCACCATCCTACACTCTCCTCACCATCCTACACTCTCCTCACCATCCTACACTCTCCTCACACCATCCTACACTCTCCTCACACCATCCCACACCTCCTCACACCATCCTCCCCACCATCCCACTCTCCCCACCATCCCACACCTCCCTCACCATCCTGTTGTACCCTCCCTCACCATCCTACACTCTCTCACCATCCCACACTCCTCACCACCATCCCCACACCTCCTCACCATCCCACACCTCCTCACACCATCCCCACACCCCCTCACACCATCCTCCCTCACCATCCTACACTCTCCTCACCATCCTACACTCTCCTCACACCATCCTACACTCTCCTCACACCATCCTCTCACCATCCTACACTCTCCTCACCATCCTACACTCTCCTCACACCATCCTACACTCTCCTCACACCATCCTACACTCTCCTCACACCATCCTCTCACCATCCTACACTCTCCTCACCATCCCCTCACCTCTCACTCCCATCTTCGAAAATATATCTCATCGTCCTCTCATTCCTCCTGCAGTTCAGTCAGTCATCATCACATTTCCCTCACCACCTCTCTCATTCTCCCTCTCTTTCTCTCTCTCATTCTCCCTCCACCCTACTCACTCATTTTTCCCCTCTGTCCCCTCGAGGCATCTTCTCTCTCTCCCTTTAGCGAATTCTTATCACTCCTTGCTTCCATTTCCTCACCAATTCTCCCTCCGTAACTTTCCATCCTCCAATCTGCTTCTGCCTCTTCTCCTTCCCCTCATTATCAGCTGTCTCTCCCCTCTCCCTTTGCCTTTTCCCTCGTTTATCTTACACTCACCATCGATATAGAATTCTATTATTTCCTCCTTAAGCTGCCAGCTGTACCCGTCCATTATTCTGATGAACAATGGTGAGTGAGAACAGAGACAGTGTTAGCAGGAGGTCGTGTCTCGGTGTGGTTAGGTTAGGTTAGGTGAAGGTTAGGTAAGGTTAGGTTATATGTTATGCAGAAATTGGTATATATGATGAGAGAGAGAGAGAGAGAGAGAGAGAGAGAGAGAGAGAGAGAGAGAGAGAGAGAGAGAGAGAGAGAGAGAGAGAGAGAGAGAGAGAGAGAGAGAGAGAGAGAGAGAGAGAGAGAGGTCACCGTTCTCTTAAGGGTTACCACATCCTCGTGACCTGTAACTTTCTCTCTCTTTCTCTCTCTTCTTCCCTCTGTTTCTCAATCTTTTTCCCTCTCTTCGTATGTCTTTGTTCCTCTCTGTCTGTCTGTTTATGTTTCTTTATTCCCTCAAGCCCCCCCCCCCTCTCTCTCTCTCTTGGTGTATCTGTTGCCTTCCTCTCTCTACTGTTGACCTCTCTTCTATCATTGACCTGTCCTGTATCATTGACCTTTGGACTCTCACTCCCCATTCCCCCTCTGGCTCGCCGTGTCACCCTCACCTTTGACCTATGACGTCACGATCTATTCTAAGTTCCAACATGTGATAAGACCTTGAAACAGACACACAAACATGCAAACTACCAGACAGCTCAAACGACAAATATGTTAGACTGTCGATAATGAGCTTAATCACATACACGCACATATACACAGACATAAACACAAGCATACAGCCACAAACAGACATACATATAGATACACACAGCCCCTTACATACATGCATATATTTACCCACAAACACACACATACACTGCCCCTAAAACACACACACACACAAATACATAAACTACCCCACACACACAATACATATACACATAACACACATTCACACACACACATATATATATATTTACAGATAAACACATACACAGCTCCCACCAACACACAATAAATATGCTTGTTTTTTAGGACATTTTACCAAACATGTCGCTTGGATTATGTACGTATTTGGTTTCACGCTGATGTGTGACTGGTATATAAACAGCTGACGAGTAGTAAACAGACACCTCACTGATAGCAAAGAGACAGCTGATCGATAGTAAATATTTATGTGTATTAAATAGTTGGTCCATTTGGAACACGTCATGATCAGGGGTATATATTTTTTTCACTTCAATTTCCTTCCAACACTACATAAAAGATGACGTGGATGGTCAGGTCATATACTGTACCCTAAAGGTCAACAGAAGCACCATCCCAGCTGTTCTGTGACCTCGTCCTACTAAGATCAACGATGATGCTGTTGAAACATTATCCTGTGCTCTTCACGATAACTAGTTCAGTGTTTCTTATGATATTGTCACGTCATCGTCTGTGCCTTGGAAAAATAGTGTAGATTGACTTTTGCTTCATGAGGTAATTTAACATTGTCTAGGGTGGTTATGTAGCTATTTAATGAAGGCCATGTTGAAATCTATTGTTTTTGTATGCCTTTTTTTTTCAGTAAACTTCATCCACGTTTTCCTTTACCACCACAACTAACATGCTGGAAAAACAACAAACACAACACCCGCCATGAACAACACAACAAACACAACACCCGCCACGAACAACACAATTTCCGCCACAAACAACTACAAGCACAAGCACCCAGCCACTAGCCTTCCCAGAACCGACCCCTAGTGAGTCATTATCAGCCTCGTGTCCCCGGGGTTAAAGGTAGTAGTTCCCTGGTGTACAGAGACCTGGCATATGACAACAGAGAACCGGTGGCTCACTTGACGAAATTAGTACCTACATTCTTCATTGCAGGTCTCCCTCCCTCCCCCCCATCCCCTCTCCCCTGGGCATCTTATTTCGACTAAACGTGGGGTATTATTGACATTTCCCCCGCCTGTTCATTTCGATGGAGATTCACGCCAAAACATCAACCTCACAACATTCAGGGTTTGTTATTGCAAAACCATACTGCTACACCTCCACCCCACTCCTGTGTACGTCACGATGTCAGAACTACTAGTCAGAGGTGTTAATTCCACGACAGCACACACACACACACACACACACCCACACACACACAGTGGAAGAGAAAGTGAAAATGAAAGGGGGAATAGAAAAATATAAAAGTCATAAAAGGAAGTGTCAATAACAAAGGAAAGGAAAAAAAGATACAGACCAGTCGTGAGGAAAATACATATATATGTTCTCGGCAGCAGGGAAACACGAACACTATATGTGACTCTTTTTCCTCAACTGAGACAAAGAGGAAAGGAACAGAAATTACAGAGAGTGATTTTGTAATGTGGAGCAATTAAGGAATTATTTCTAGTCATGGTGGAGAGAGAGAGAGAGAGAGAGAGAGAGAGAGAGAGAGAGAGAGAGAGAGAGAGAGAGAGAGAGAGAGAGAGAGAGAGAGAGAGAGAGAGATCGAATCATCCTTACCGTGAAAACCAACAACAAAATCTGGAAAACTTAAAAAAATATGAAAACAAAAATAAAAAATAACCCACCTAACAATGAGACTAAGAGGAAAACAAGGAAACAACAGTCAGGAAAACAGTGACACAATACCGAAATTCAGGGAAAAACTGTCCTCAGCATCCGGGCGACGTGAGGACTACACCCAGACGCGTCGGGAACCATTGTTTTCCGTGTAATTTCCTCCCGTTTCTAAATACCAAATTCTTACGTAATTACCCCCATCAGGATGGAAGGAAGGAAGGAGGGAGGGAGTTTGAGGAAGAGTAAGGAGAGAGGGAGGAGTTTGAGGAATTAGGGAGAGATAATGAGACAAGGGTGAGGAAAGGAGGAGGGAGGGAGTTTGAGGAAGTAGGGAGAGAGGGAGGAGTTTGAGGAAGTAGGGAGAGATGGTTAGAGGTAAGTGATGAGGCAAGGGGAGAGGAGAATGGGGGCAGGGAAGGGAGCTGTAGAGAAAGAACGGGGTGGGAAGGAGGGAGGAAGAAGGGAGAGAGGGAGGGATGGCAGAGTTGGTAGAGAGGGACAGAGAGGGAAGGGGATTATGGAGGGGAAGAACGGAGAATGGGTGGATTAGAGAGGAAAGGAAAAATATCGTATATTGTGATATTTATATTTCTGTATCTGTCAACAATCGCCTGTCTGTCTGTACGTTTTCTTAACCAATTGGTGAATCACTGGAGTCGTTTCATTGTCTGCAGTTAAAAGTGTGTATTTCTATATATATATATATATATATATATATATATATATATATATATATATATATATATATATATATATCCTGTACAGTGAGAAAGGTGTACCCAGTTCACCTGACGACGATGATCAGAGACAAGAAACTTCTTCGCTGTAAAACTCAATATTCCCGACATCAGCGAATATTTGCCAGAGTCGTGTCTCCATCTCGCCTGAAGAAACTGACGCGATGAAAACACATGAAACTACGAATAGGTGGAAAAAGGAGAGAGAGAGAGAGAGAGAGAGAGAGAGAGAGAGAGAGAGAGAGAGAGAGAGAGAGATGATGATGATCTCAGGTACAGTATATGAGCAGAAAGTTGAAGGTTCATCCATCAGTTGTAATATTGCCAAATGTCGTCCTTCGGAATGAATGTCCAGGACTGACGTTTTGACACAATGGCCACGATGATATTGCTTCTGCAACATGTGCAACCTAAAGGCACATTCATATATTGTGTGTCCCCCATCAGTGTAAAATTTTACAAAACTTGAAGCAGATGATGGTTTAATTATTTTCTCTACGGACTTATTAAATATTGCATTTATTTAAGGGAGATAAAGATAGCTTGAAATTAATCAGCTTAAGAGGTTAAAATAGTAACGAAGAACGAATAGAAACAATTTATTTACTGATGTTGACAGCGAGAACACGGCATTACAACATTAGTGAAAGACAACACGCCACACTATATTAGTCCCCACAACCTAACTCACATAATTACAACCTAAGTAACGTAACTATAATCTAACTAATGTAGCAATGATGTAACTAACGCAACAGTAACCTAACTTACCCATAACTCAACTAACGTAATCATAATTTAACTTGTGCAACATTAACCTAACTAACGTAATATTAACCTCACTAACGTAACCATGACCAAACTAACGTAACATTAACCTAACTAACGCAAAAAATAACGTAACTTACGTAACATTAACCTAATTAACGTAACAATGGCCTAACTAACTTAACCATGGCTAAGTAACGTAACCATGACCTAACTAAAGTAACATGAACCTCACTCACTTCGGTAAACATAACCTAACCAAAGCTATAACCAAAGACCATTAATTTAGGTTAAGTCAACTTTGGTTATCATCGTACGTAATTTAGCCCCCCCCCATCACTCGTCTTCCTCCTCCCCCTGCCTCCCTCCCTCGTCCCCGTCTCCCTCCCTCACCTCCCTGCCTCACCTCACGGACCTGCCATACGTCAACCCCAAACTCGGTGTTGCCTCTGCTGTATACTGAACGTGACTAAATTAATTCAAGTCATCACCTTTTTGCTCCAACCAGGAATGATGATGATGATAATGATACTACTACTACTAATACTACTACTACTACCACTACTACTACTACTAATAATAATAATAATAACAAACTGCTTTATAATCTCGTAATGAAATATTGGCTGAGGAAGTTATAAAATATTCAAGTGAAAAATAAAGTAGAATTTCACCTCTTTGTATATATTAATAAGTTCCGTGCATACTGTAAGCTGAACTGTACAGTACATATGGTAGCCTCTTTTGTTTATGTTGTGATCTGTGCCCCTTAATACTGTATCTGTAACCTGTACCATACAAATTGTAACTTGTTCTATCCATACCTAAAACCTGCACTATCCATACCTATCCCTCACAGGCTGTAACTTTGCACCTGGCTAACGCGGCGGTGTTTCTTCTTACAGACATCAATACGGTGTTCGCGAAGGGCAAGATCGCCAGTCTCATCGCTATCGAGGGCGGCCACGGCATCAGCAACAGCTTCGGCTCCTTGAGAATGATGTACGAGTTGGGGGTCCGCTACCTGACCTTAACACACGCCTGCAACACACCCTGGTGAGTCTGTGTGTGTTTTTGGGAAGGTCTCTGTATGTCTGTACAACCCTCAACCATATTTTTAACATACCTTGGTGAGTCGGTGTAAGCCTGTACGAGTTTGTTCAGGTTCTGGCATGGCGTTGGGTAACACACAGGAGTTGTGTATTCACAAGGCAGATAAATATTAATTCTTATTTCTGAAGGTATACCATTATGGTTATTGACAAAAGCTTACAAATATATTGTATATGTCAAAGTTTGAACTATTACTGGTGACTAGCAATAGTGAAATCATCAACAATTTTTGGAGATATTGACATATCTCTGGGTGTTCTGTCGACCATAGGCAAAATATTACTGGTCCCAATCATGTGCCTTCCAGCACTCTGCGTATAATGGTGTTCCAGCCAGTTAAAATCTTCTATGGCGACGACCTGGAAGGAAGTTCTGGATGAAAGTTAACAGTAATGAGTGACACCTCAGCCTGTACAGGTAGTGGAGGGCAACATGTGGCCACCTGCATGAAGACAACTGTTAACTAATAACAACGTGGACACTGAACACATACAAATCTTGCACGTACTAACATAGATCAGCACGACGACCTGCCTGGAGTTCCCTGTACAAAGAACTTTTCCTGATACCATATTTCCACTTCAATTTTCCCATCCCCTGGCAGTCAATATTTCATGGAAAAAAAAATCATGAGTGGCAGCACTGGTATACAGAAGTACACATGTTTACTAAAGCAAGAGTGGATGAATGACAACGCATGGGGGGAGAAACTGTGCTTTTATTATTCATTACGTGACTGATAAAGAACTGGACAGTTAAAAGACGAGAAATACATCAAGAAAGCAAAACGAAAAATGTTTTACCAAAAATCAGCTAACTTTTGGTACTGCAACATTTTAAAAGTAATATAATACAAAGCACGAGAGAGTACACGGGAGAATCCAATGTTATTCCATGAGTCCACTGAGGCTCGCAGACAGGCAGGCTCACAGACAGACAGACAGGCAGGGAGGGAGGCAGGCAGGCAGGCAGGGAGGGAGGGAGGCAGGCAGGCAGGCAGGCAGGCAGGCAGGCAGGCAGGCAGGCAGGCAGGCAGGCAGGCAGGCAGGCAGGCAGGCAGGTAAGGTAGCAGAAAGTGTTTACACGCGCGAGGCCGCCACTTTACCTGAACAAACCACTTACCTACCCAGTTCTCTCCCCGGCCAATATCGCTCTTGTTTTATTTTCATTTGTGGTGTATTATGGAGGATGGTGTTTCAGCGTTGGTCTGGGGGGCAGAATTTACGCTTGGGTGTTTTATCATACCTGCAGGATATATATTTTTTAGGGTGCGGGGTGAAGTAGTATAGGTCAAACAACTGCCTCATCCTCGGTACAAAGAGTTTTATCTCGATACTGGAGCGATGGGTGGCAGATATCGTTCTTTAGGTGTGAGTTCACGGGTTAGCTAAGAGTATTTTTTTCCCATCGTCTCTGGCGGTAGTGTGGTGAAAATTTCAACTGAGGTGAGACGCGGTATCTGCACTAGCAATTATTATCATTATTTTTTTCGAATTTAATTTTTTGGTTGACACTAGTTTACTTCCCCGTCTGGTTGATCTTCTGTTTGGTTGACCACTGCTTGCTTGAGTGATGCTTGACCCTCTGCTTGGTTGACCACTGCTTGCATGACCATTGCTTGCTTGACCCTCTGCTTGCTTGACCACTACCTGCTTGACCACTGCTTGCTTGACCACTGCTTAGTTGACCTCTGCTTGATTGAGTGATGCTTGACCCTCTGCTTGGTTGACCACTGCTTGCTTGCCCACTGCTTAGTTGACCACTGCTTGCTTGAGTGTGCTTGACCAGTGCTTGTAGACCACAGCTTAGTTGATCACTGCTTGCTTGACCACTGCTTGCTTAACCATTGCTTGCTTGACCACTGCTTAGTTGACCACTGCTTGCTTGAGTGATGCTTGACTAGTGCTTGCTTGACCACTGCTTACTTGACTACTGCTTGCTTAAGCCTCTGCTTGCTTGGTCTTTAATTGGTTGACCTCTGCTTGCTTAACTCTCTGCTTGCTTGACCCTTTGCTTGCTGGCCCTCTGTTTGGTTGACCTTTCCTTGGTTGACTTCTGCTTGCTTGACCACTACCTGCTTGACCGCTGCTTACTTGACCATTGTTTTTTTTTTTTTTTTACGGGGATTAGCCCACCCGGGCACAGGTAATTGACCTACATCAGGGCCTGAAGGGAGAAAATGCAATAATAATAATAATAATAATAATAATAATAATAATAATAATAATAATAATAATAATAATAATAATAATAATAAAGAACAAAAAATAAATGAAAAAATTAAAAACAAGATCAATAGTGAGAAACAATATATGTGTGTTGTGTTGTCCAAGTACGATAAACAATTGAGACCCTGCAATTGTGTGTAAATGAGGCAGAAAGTCAGAACATCAACCTGGGACTTGGTCACAATTTTCGTGATGCCATATGGCAGCAGGGTCTACCATTAGACAATAGATTATGCTTCCAATATGTTTCCAGGCGGTAGTACCTTCCTGTTTGAGCCTCTGATTGTTTGACACTTACTTGGTTGAAGTTATAGTCAAAATTTACGTCACAATGTTCGTACAACTGATCCAATTTAGAGTTTGAGAAGATAAGCGATTTTTTTTTATTTAATATAGATCAATGTTAAAATATGAGTTTGATACAGATTTTTTCCCTAGTAAAGAAAAGGCAAAAAAACAACTTCTTTCCACTAAGGTCGGGAAAGCAGTCAAGTGTCAAGACTAATTTAATATCGAACACAAATTCTATAATAAAAGTTATGTTATACCAGAACTAATACTATTAACATAATATATCTACATTTATATAATATACATAATCTATGAATAATTCTATAACGAGGCAAAATATAGGAAAATTTCTTACTGAATATTTAAATGATTATCCCGGAGCGTCACGTTACCATAGAGATAATTACATTATTTTTCATGCCATTAAAAGTATCTTGGTTATATATTTTCATCCTCCTTTCATGTTTTTTTTCTTGTAAATTTATTTATCTTTTGTTTTTCTTGTTTAAAATTTGCCGTGTTTTTTTTTGCTGTAAATTATAATCCGTATTTATTCTGTTAATTTTTTTTCTTGTTTTTTTTTAATTCTCTTTCTTTTTCCTTCCTTCTCGTTGTTTGTTTCATTCTTGTTGTGTTTCCTTCAGTCTGTTTTTGTCCTTCACTCAATGCATTTCCTTCACTCTCGTTGTTTCATTCATTCTGTCTATGTTGTCTTTACTTTGGGATTAACTTCTTTCTTTTTCTTGTGACTGCAGTTTCAATTCAATGTCTTCATTTATTTCACTTCATTCTCTACTGTCATTCATATTAACCTCATTCATCTTGTGTTGCTTCTCATCTGATTATATTTTCTTCATTGTTTTCATGGTGTTGACTTCCTTCTTTTCGTGTTATCTTCATTCTTCCTACACTGCCATCATTTCCTTCACCTCTCTCCCTTGGTCGTCATTCACGGAGGGCCTCGTTAGCAATAATGAGATGACGATCACGATACTTATTGATGGAGCCAAAGAACTTTGCCTACGTAGCCGGACATCCATTTAAGCTCGTTAGAGAGAGAGAGAGAAAGAGAGAGAGGGAGAGAGAGAGAGAGAGAGAGAGAGAGAGAGAGAGAGGTAAATAAATAAATAAAAAGTAAATTAAGACAAAAAAAAGATAGACAGAGAGAAATGAAAGAACGAAAGAAAGAAAGAAAGAAAGGTTTAAGAATACACACATACGTATAAAACAAACACAGACAGATAGAAAGAAAGGAAGATGATAAAGACAAGCAACGACACAGGTAAAGCAGGAGAACTAATTATACCTCGCCTCTTCCCCCAGGGCCACCTCGTCTGTGATAGAGAGATCGTCGGGAGATGGGACGAAGAACGAGAATTATGGCCTCACGGAGTTTGGCAAGGTAAGTCTGTCTGTGTGTGTATATATATATATATATATATATATATATATATATATATATATATATATATATATATATATATATATATATATATATATATATATATATATAATCTGTATATATCTTTTATTTATACCTAATGTACGTACGTATGTATCTCTCTCTCTCTCTCTCTCTCTCTGTCTCTCTCTCTCTCTCTCTCTCCGTATCACTTTTCATTTCCAAACAACTTTCTTCTCTGCACGTTTCTACACTAGACAACAAGCCTTGAACAATGGCAGAAATATTAAAGCGGTTAGTGGTGACGAGGAGGGAAGCCAGACGTGTGTTGTGTTGCTAAAAAGGCCGTCATGAAAGTCTACATACATTACAGCGAACATTCCTCTACTTCTTACCTTTGTAATAATAATAATAATAATAATAATAATAATAATAATAATAATAATGGTAAATAATAATAATAATAATAATAATAATAATAATAATAATAATAATAATAATAATAATAAATCAGTGTGTACAAGATAGTGAAATGTGGGTTGCATTACCCGTAGAATTTATTAGACCAGCCCACATCGTCCTGTTAGGCGCCGAGCTGCCACCCTCTCTCTCTCTCTCTCTCTCTCTCTCTCTCTCTCTCTCTCTCTCTCTCTCTCTCTCTCTCTCTCTCTCTCTCTCTCTCTCTCTCTCTCTCTCTCTCTCTCTCTCTCTCTCTCTCCAGTGGGGCAGGAACATCAACATCACTCGCAACACAACACAACACAACAATCTTCGTCACCAACACCAGGAATACTTCTGCCACTGTTTAAGATTTGTTGCCGAGTGACCGATAACATCTTGTGAAGAGATGAAAGTTCTTTTGGAAATGTGGAGAAATTGGAGGAGTTTTGGAAATGTGGAGAAATTGGAGGAGTTTTGGAAATGTGGAGAAATTGGAGGAGTTTTGGAAATGTGGAGAAATTGGAGGTGTTTTGGAAATGTGGAGAAATTGGAGGTGTTTTGGAAATGTGGAGAGATAGAGAGGTTTATTTCATCGTTACACAAAGATAATTTCTTAGGGAGGATCTTTTTATCACACCGAACCTCAGGGACTGCTTATAAATATCAGTACCTCTCGTCCTGTCATCAATTAAGCTGTGACTTAAACTCGTTAAAGGTCAACACAATTCTGTTAAAAGTAGTTGTCAAGCTCGGCGAACCTGACACGATTAATCTTAGAGTTCTGAGGTGGGATGACTTTACACTTGTTATTGACTGTGTTATATATATATGCTCTCACGTCAACTACCTAACATATGAACTTAAGACATTAGTTGTTGGAATGTAATAGTGGGTGGTGCAGGGAGTGGGTGGTACAGGGAGTGGGTGGTGCAGGGAGTGGGTGGTACAGGGAGTGGGTGGTGCAGGGAGTGGATGGTGCAGTGTGGGTGGTGCAGGGGAGTGGGTGGTGCAGGAGTGGGTGGTACAGGGTGGGTGGTGCAGGGAGTGGATGGTGCAGGGGAGTGGGTGGTGCAGGGGTGGGTGGTGCAGGGGAGTGGGTGGTACAGGGGGGTGGGTGGTGCAGGGTGGGTGGTGCAGGGAGTGGGTGGTACAGGGAGTGGGTGGTACAGGGAGTGGGTGGTGCAGGGAGTGGGTGGTGCAGGGAGTGGGTGGTACAGGGAGTGGGTGGTGCAGGGAGTGGATGGTACAGGGAGTGAGCGGAGGGAGCAGTCAACACCACGCCATCAACATAAGTTTAGTGGGTAATACACAAGTTGGGGAAACAAGAGGCCCTACTTAACAAACTAAAGGTGGAGTTTGACTCATCAACGTAAACACTACACAAGTATGGTGAGAGGATTCTACTTTGACAAATGTTTAATTGAGAGAATTTGATCATCTCTGGCAGTGTTGAACCCACTTTCTTTAGCCCCTTTTTGTTTATACTAAAGATTTAAGAGAAACACCAAATAAATGAACATGCTTCTGTCTATAAGTTTAACCATCGTCTCTGTCAAATGGTTTCCTTGCATCTAGTTAACATAAACAAGTTGGGGAACTTCTCTTATTATAATAATCTATCACTGCCACTAAGACAAGGGTTTGTGTCTCTTTACTGTGGGTTTTTTTTCAGACTGAACTAATTATCTGTTGTAGGGGTGAAATATCTCTATGTAGCTATTGTAGCTAGTTGGTACAGAGTCGTGATGGTAGATGGAGACATATAACTTTCACACTGAGAAGGTCATTAATCTAACTCTCGAGCAACGGGATAATGAAGACATTTAAAAGCTCAGTAAATACTAAATTGGTGTTTATTGCGCACGTTCACCAATATACCTCCAGATAATGGTGACACTAGCTGATGTATGTGTGTAATGTTGTGCAGGCAATTCGTTATATCCTGCTGCTACATTGCTGGTGAGGCTTCCCTGTATATTCGTAATTTCTGAGTGTGACACACATCTAAGGTCATTAAGGTTCAAGCCCTGAGATTATCCTAGAGATGGCTCAGGATGGCTGGGTCATTAATACAGCTTAGGGTCTCACAGAAGTGTTGCTCCAAATGACAACAATTTCCTCCCTTGCCCACTGTGCTATTATGGTGTATGGAGGAGGGTATATGTAAGTTAATAATAATAATAATAATAATAATAATAATAATAATAATAATAATAATAATAATAATAATAATAATAATAATAATAATAATAATAATAATAATAATAATAATAATAATCATCGAATTTAAGTTTTTGTCAGAATCTTCTTCTTTACGAGAATCGGGCAAAAATAAATGATTTTCTTTATCAAATTCGCCTCAAAATCTAAACACTACTTTCAGAATCGCCAACAACAGAAACACTATTATATCCTTCGCAAGAATCATGAAAACTTTAAAATTATTATTTTCTTCTTACGAGAATCGCCCAAAATTGAGGGATTTCCGTCCGATACTACCAGGAAGTGATCGTTTAGGGCGAAAACTGCTCATTTTCGTTCGCAATCTGCAGGAGAGCGTTCTGTCAATGGGGCACTTAGCTAAAGCTGCTGTGTTGTGGATTGCGTCTTGTACCAGGAGCAGTTCAAGTCGAGGCGAGTAGTAGAGGATGCAGATGTGTTGGTTTTTTAACGGGCAGGAGAACTGCTGGCAGGGGTGTGTGTGAGAGAGAGAATGTGATACACAGGAAAGTCTGATAATTATCATACTTATCTTGTGTATTACCTTGATATATATATATATACCAGAGACTAAATTACAAGTACATATAACGTTAGTGATTTTTATAATGTATACCATATACATATTTTCATATGTATATTCTTTTCCTTCTCTTATATTCTCTCTCTTTTTTTCTCTCTTCCTCTTAATAGCTTTTATAAAACGGACATTTATTCATTTGATTAATATCTTACAAATGTACATCAAAATACAATAAACTGTTAACGGATGATATTATTACTACTGTTTGCCTCACGTAAACAAAGACTACTGGTAAATTGGCCGGTCACCACAACTCACACTGTTTCTCTCATTCAGGGAAACTTTCGGAGATAACTGGGTCATTCTGTTAAGTTTATCCTCCGTAACTTGGAACACACACACACACACACACACACACACACACACACACACACACACACACACACACACACACACACTAAGAAAAGTATAGAGAATGAGATGAGTCGTGGTATAGTAATCATGTCAGCATACTTCAGGATACAACAGTATTATCTCGTCTACTTGAAGGAGGTATAAGTATGTGTATTATTTCCTGTATATATCTCGTCTATGAGTTATGGTTTATGTCTCAACATGTCTTACTGAGTTATTAAGCTACAGTCACTGGGTTAATATATCAACGGTGAATGGCGGTAATTTGGCAGTTCTGTATCTCTGATAAACACCATTTGAAGGTAATGGGAGGGTAATTGTTTGTTTGTGCTAAGTAGTTAGTATAATCAACAAAATAACAAGGTCATTTACACATCTGCATCTTGAACAAGTGAATCAAATTGGAGAACAAGTAGACAGTCGTATCCTTAGTAATTATACCAAATTAGAGGGTAAGTAGACAATTATATCCTGAAGAACAACCATATTTCAGAGTAATTAAGCAATTACAGGCGCAATTATGCCATTATACACTTAATAACTCAAAAATATGTGAGCTTCATCAGAGAGAGAGAGAGAGAGCTAGAGCGAGAGCGAGAGAGAGAGAGAGCTAGAGCTAGAGCGAGAGCGAGAGAGAGAGAGATTATAGTTTGGTCTAGTACAAGTGTTTTCTTCACCACTATCTTAAAAAATACAACTTTTATTTCCCATGAATACCTAACTCCGAATCATCTCTTAATTATTATTATTATTATTATTATTATTATTATTATTATTATTATTATTATTATTGTTATTATTATTATTATTGTTATTATTATTATTATTATCATCAAGCTTCTAATCCGGTGTAATGATAATTACTTTCACTTACACCAACATTTTGCTTACTGCTCCCTGAGGACCAGTATCGTTGGTCTTAAGCAACCTCATTAACCTCAAGACCATCCTGGGTATTACAATGGTAGTCCTGACGGTCCTCTTACATACCGGAAACTAAGCCGTGTTTTAGCCATTATGAGAAGAACGAAAGTGAGGTATCGTCGAGCCACTACAAGAGACAGGAAACTGCACCAGCTTTCAGACAGACATAACCAAAATAAATAAATCTTTGACACTGATTCTGAAAATATGATCTTGACTCCCAAATGGAAAAGGATTCTTACGATAACATTCTTCTCGGTAATGGTCAGCCAGATGGGGGAGTTAGAGCCGACGCATCTCCCTGGTGGAATGTGGTGGCCATCTAGAGCTCGCTATCTCTGTGTCGTGCCTTAAGTGGGTCAGGCAGTTAGATGCGTTTACACATCACTAGGCACGAGAGGAATTTAACCTGAATATCTTTCACAACTGGGTAGCGGTATTGACCTTACAAGAGGCTGGGTTTAAGTCGCTTGAGTCCATTTCGTGATTTTTTTTTTAAGTGAATCACATGTGGAAAAAATAAGGTTCAGTTTGGCAACATATGAAACTAATTATATACAACTTGTCATAATTGTTTCTGTAGTTGTCATGTCTCTCAGTGCAACTTATCATATCAGTCACTGAAACTTATCCTATTTATCAGTACAACGAGTCACTAGTGTCACTACAGCGTATCATATATTTCACTGCAACACACACCCAAATCCTGCAACACTTTGCACTGTTGTCCAATTTCTCATTGGCCACCACCACCCCCACGCCAACACTACCACCAACATAACCTATATCACCATCACCAAAACCACCCACACCACCATCACCGCCACCCCACACACCTTCACCACCACCCAACCCACACACCATCGACACCCCACCCACACACCTTCATCACCACCACACACCACACCACCCCACACACCACTCCACACATCACCACCACCACCACCGCTCACATGTACTCAGAAAAATCACCATCATTTGTCGTGGAGAATGGTGCAAGTTCGTCAGAGGGGGAACACGAATTTGTTGGCAGAAATGACAAACAATTCCTCAGCAACACAAGAGGGGAGTTTGTTGATGTTGTGGTCACGGACACGTCAACAAGATGGATGGTTGTGTTTTGTTATTCTGAGAGACTGGGGCCCGTCCTGCGTCAGGGAGGTGAGTAGAGAAGTAGGTGGATAGATAGGGAGAGAGAGAGAGAGAGAGATATTCCCAAATATAAAATTCTGAGAACAGATTATTTTTAAACAAATTATAGAAATCTATCTATCTATCTATCTGTCTCTTACTCTCTCTCACAAAACAATCATAATAAAAATCAACCATAACCAAAAAAATAAATAAAACCGACCATATCAACCACTAAAACCGACCACATCAACCACTAAAACCGACCACATCAACCACTACAACCGACCACATCAACCACTACAACCGACCACATCAACCACTACAACCGACCACATCAACCACTACAATCGACCACATCAACCACTAAAACCGACCACATCAACCACTACAACCGACCACATCAACCACTACAACCGACCACATCAACCACTACAACCGACCACATCAACCACTAAAACCGACCACATCAACCACTAAAAGCGACCACAATAGCCACCCACCACACGCTAACAACCTCTCCAGCTCGTTAGGCCATTAGCACAGTAAAGCTGACTGGTTGAATATCAAGTGATTTTAGAACAATTTCGGTCCACTATTAGAGCGCCCCAATAACCCGCCTCATCTGACCTGACTGATAATGTTTTTCCTGTCGAGAATGGGGAATATATTTTAAATTAATCACGTCACGATTTTCTTTGTTTTTTTAATATATTAAGAAAGTATATCTGCCGACCCTCAGGGAAAGATCAACACGTAGGTTCATTAAAGAGGGTACAGAGAGTTAGAGGTTTAAAGAGAAAAAAATTAGGTAAAAAATTGGAATGACATTAGCTATTTTTTTTTTTGAGGAAGATGATTCAAGGTAACTTTTGAGAGAGAGGTAGTTCACAACACACTCGTTAGTCAGGTTAAGAATTTACGCTGAACTGGAGACGTGAGAATTAATTTGATTTACTCCAACAACGACACAAAGTTGGCAATTAAATGGCGCGAAACAAAGTTGGTGGGTAAATGGCGCTAGACCAAGTTTAGCGGAGTACTAGGCGTTAGATAAATAGGGCGAATTAAATGGTGTTAGATGAAATTGGCCGCTAATTGGACCAACTAAATAACGATAAACAATACACAGAAACCAAACCTAACCTAACCCTACATATTTCTCGACTGAGGGAAAAATTATCGTCCCGGACTTTGAGATCTGACGCTTAGGTTGCCAGAGATAGAAGGGTTTTGAGGATGTGAGTCACGTAACTGGGTTCAATTTTCTTTCCTTAGTGACTCATTAATTATGTAAGTCTTAGCTAGCGATGGATTCTTGCCTCATTAAGAAGAATTTTCATGCATTAGTGTCACGATCATGCCCACCCAACGCCGCTGTGTAAGATGGTGCGAGTCAGTTAATTAAAAAAAAATAATAATAATTTTTTTTTAAATAATAATAATAATAATAATAATAATAATAATAATAATAATAATAATAATAATAATAATAATAATAATAATAATAATAATCTAATAATAATACAAATAATAATAATAATGAATTTCTATATACATGAACTAGATTATAATTTATGGTGGTATACTTGACAAGCCACCTACCACATGATATACAAATAGACAGACACATAGATAGATAATAGATAGATAGATAGACAGACAGACAGACAGACAGACAGACAGACAGATAACACATATAGATAGATTGATAGATAGACAGATAGAAAGATAGATAAATAAAAAATAAAAAAATAAAATGACCCGGAGAAAGAGGATAAACTAGAGAAAAAGTCTGTGTGTTAATCATCTTCAAATTCTTTTCACACTCACACAAGTTAAGTGAGTGTGCCGCCAGCCAGGTGAGACGCGAGGCACAGGACCAGACAGACATCAAAGAGCGATGATGAGACTGACCGAATAAAAATAATAGAGGGTTAAGGTTCCCAGGACTAGTGGGGGGGGGTAGGAAGGGTGTGTGGTGAGGCATGTGTGGGGTGTGGTGGGGAGTGAGGTGGTGTGGTGAGATGGGTGTGTGGTAAGACGGGTGTGTTGTGTGGTGAGGCGGATATACGTATTATTGTACTCTGGAGAGAAAGATTAAATTTAACTGGTACATGAGAAGGTTGCAGAGTCGAAAGTAAGAAAGAGGGAGAAATTACTAACAGCAAAGAAGGAGAGAGAATAAGACTCGTCGTTAAGAGAGAAGAAAGAAGACGTAAAACAAGACAACAAGAAAAGAAGAGAGAGACAGAAAAACGAGTAATTATTAAAAGACAAAAAAACATGATGAAAACAGAATAACTTAGAGTAGTCAGCTGATAAACGTCAACAAACAGGAATAACAAACATAAAAATATTTCACCTTAAGACAAAAAGAAAGAAATAAACTGTCTTTCCTCCTTGTTTCCCCCTACCCACCACCACACCCTTCACCCTCCTCCTCTCCTTCACGAACTCCCTTACCCTTACTCCTCCTCACTCCTTACCCTTCACCCTCCTCCCTCACCCCTCCACTCCCTTACCTTCACCCTCCTCCCTCACCCTCCCGAACTCCCTTACCCTTCACCCTCCTCCCTCACCCTCACGAACTCCCTTCCTTCACCCTCCTCCCTCACCTCCCGAACTCCTTACCATCGCGCTCCTCCTTCACCCTCACGAACCCCCTTACCCTTCGCCCTCCTCCTCACCCTCACCTCCTCCCCTTCTTCACCCTCCTCCCTCACGAACCCCTTACCCTTCACCCTCCTCCCCTCTGCCTCCCGAACCCCCCTGACACGTCCCCTCATCCCATACCCTTCACCCTCCTCCCTCCTTCACCCCACACCTCCTCCCTCCCCTTGAACCCCTTACCCTTCACCCTCCTCCCTCACCTCACGAACTCCCTTACCCTTCACCTCCTCGAACTCCTCCTTCCCCTCCTCCTCACCCTCCCACGGAACCCCTGACCGTCCCCCTCCTCCTTACCTCCCGAACTCCCTTATCCTTCGCCCTCCTCCCTCACCCTCCCCGAACCCCCTTACCCTTCACCCTCCTCCCTCACCCCTCCCGGAACCCCCTGGCACTTCCCCCCTCCTTCCTCACCTCACGAACTCCCTTACCCTTCGCGCTCCTCCTTCACCCTCCCGGAGCCCCTTACCCTTCGCCCTCCTCCCTCACCCTCCCACAACCCCCCTTACCTTCACCCCTTCTCCTCCACCCTCACAGGCCTCCTTACCCTTCACCCTCCTCCCTCACCCTCACGAACTCCCTTACCCTTCACCCTCCTCCCTCACCCTCACACCCTCCTTCACCCTCCTCCCTCACCCTCACGAACCCCCTTACCCTTCACCCTCCTCCCTCACCCTCACGAACCCCCTTACCCTTCACCCATTTACCCACGCCCGAAGGCCCATAATCAACTCGAATTTACATATATATACAGGTAAGGGACACGGTTTCAGGTAACCTCACAACGTGCTACTCCAAGCTTGGTCTTCATACCTGATACTTGAACCATCTCTCACCGGTACTCAACAACAACTGTCTCATGCCAGCACGAGCAATGATTAACGCCTGGCTTTATATTTCCCTCTTTCCCTTGCCCGTTATTGCATTCTTATGGATTTTGAACGTCAGACGAACTTTTGTTAACTTTTCTGCCAGCGGTAGCGATCTTTTACGGAAGGAGTCTTGGAGTTTTGCAGTTTCCCTAACTTAGTTTCTGTGGCAGTCAGCTTCTGTACCGGAGATGATACATTAAATGGAGAGAGAGAGAGAGAGAGAGAGAGAGAGAGAGAGAGAGAGAGAGAGAGAGAGAGAGAGAGAGAGAGAGAAATTTACACATTAATTACGAGTATATGTGGTGTAGAGTAGAGTGCTCCTAGTGATGGCTGATGTGTGAACGAGGAGAGACGTAGGAGAGAGGCCGCACCTGTTGTATGATATAGTTTATAGACTATTAGAGGGAGTGTTATTACTGCTGCAACTAGTGGACCAACCCAGCCAGAGGTGGTGTTTGATGTATGAAGTTGGCACACACACACACACACACACACACACACACACACACACACACACACACATTATTATATAGTTCACACAAACAAAGATCCAGATTATATTAATCAAACGTCCATACAAAAAATACACTGCTACCACTCACGTCCATACAAAAAATACACTGTTACCATACACTCACACCCATACAACATACGCCATACATCAAAGAGCAATAATAATAGTTTATAAGTGAGTTAATAAACAGAATATGAGTTGTTAAAACATTGATTTTTATTGTATGATGGACACATAACTTTTGCATGTGTTAAAGGCTTTCCTATTACGAATGAATAAATCAGTATCTCACTTTCTCTCATTATTTTTACTTTCTCCCTCGCTTTGTCCTCCTCTCTATACCTGCTTGTGTGTGTGTGATTCTCTTTCTGTCTTTCTCTATTCTTGTATGTGTCTCTCCTTCTCTGTTTCTATTAGTCTTTGTTTCTCTATCTTACTTTTCCACCCTTTATCTGTGTTTCTGCTCTCTCTCTTTCGTTATATATATTTTAATCTGCCTTATTCTCCCTCCTCTCCCCTATTGTCTGTTTCTCTTGTCTCTCTAGTTATCTCTCAGTCCCCAATCTTTATTTCGCTTTCTCTATAGTCCACTAATTTTCACGTTGAACTGCTAACACCCATCCACCTCACCTGCTAACATCCATCCACCTCACCTGCTAACATCCATCCACCTCACCTGCTAACATCCATCCACCTCACCTGCTAACATCCATCCACCTCACCTGCTAACACCCACCCACCTCACCTGCTAACACCACCACCTCACCTGCTAACATCCATCCACCTCACCTGCTAACATCCATCCACCTCTCACCTGCTAACATCCATCACCTCCTGCTAACACCATCCACCTCACCTGCTAACACCACCCACCTCCTGCTAACATCCATCCACCTCACCTGCTAACACCACCCACACCTCACCTACCTGCTAACATCCATCCCTCACCTGCTGCATCCACCTCACCTGCTAACACCATCCACCTCACCTCATTAACACCCATCCCACCTCACCTGCTAACACCCATCCACCTCACCTGCTAACATCCATCCACCTCACCTGCTAACACACCTCACCTGCTAACACCCATCCACCTCACCTGCTAACATCCCTTCACCTCACCTGTTAACATCCACCTCACCTGCTAACATCCCACCTCACCTCTGTTAACATCCACCTCACCTGTAACATCCATCCACCTCACCTGCTAACATCCATCACCTCACCTGCTAACATCCATCCACCTCACCTGCTAACATCCATCCACCTCACCTGCTAACATCCATCCACCTCACCTGTAACATCCACCTCACCTGCTAACATCAATCACCTTACCTGTTTAGTGATAAAATTATTTGACCTTTACTGTGATATGTAAGAATCTGATACGTGGAGAAGAGAGGAGAGGAAGAGAAAAAGAATGGAGGGAGGATAGGAGTTTGAAGGGATAAAGGAAAGGAATGAGGAGAGGAAAAAGGAGACGAGAATAAACGGATGAAAGAGAGGGGGAAGGAGAGGAGGATAAAGGGATGAAGTAGAGGAGGGAAGAGAAAAAAAGAAGGAATGAAAGAGAAGTAGAGAGGATTGGGAGAGACTTCGATAAAGTGCCATAAATTTGTTAAAGTTATTGATGGTTGAGGAGTCTAAGGTCAAGGCCTCCCATCACCTCCAATGGCTCGACTTTTATCGCACAAAATTAAGGAAAAAATCACAAACACACACACACACACACACACACACACACACACACACACACAAGCAGGCAGGCAGGCAGAGAGAGAGACACACATACACACACCGGCGGGCAGTAAGTATGAAGGAAGGAAGGAAGGAAGAAGGAAGGAAGGAAGGAAGGAAGGAAGGAAGGAAGAAGGAAGGAAGGAAGAAGGAAGGAAGAAGGAAGGAAGGAAGGAAGGAAGGAAGGAAGGAAGGAAGGAAGGAAGGAAGGCAGGCAGGCAGGCAGGCAGGACGATCATTTTAACAGCTTCAATGGCTCCCAGTGTAGTGTGTGTTATGTGTCATCCGGGGATTTTTTTAACGCCATCTGTTGCATGATTCTCTGGACAAGTGAGCCACGTTGTCCTCTGTCACGGCTCTACCCTCTCGCCTCACTCAATCTAATATATACATTTGGATTCATTGATATATTCCGCGGGAGGGGAGGGGAGGGGAGGGGGGTGAAATATGTTACTCACCAGAAATGTCAACAGAAAGGAATACACAGCAAACTAGCTGGGTTGGGTTGGGTTGGGTTGGGATGGGTTGGGTTGGGTTGGGTTGGGCTGGGTTGGGTTATAATAAATTCACATCGGTCTATTCAACAAAACACAACAAAAGAAGACTCAAGACTCACATCAATGGCATAAAGTCCCCGTGAATATTATACAAAAAATAAAATGAAAAACTCCCGCTTACTTGGTTGAGAGAGGACAAAAGAGGCCTTATGACTTAGGTATTTATAAGACTTTTTTAATTTGCCTTCAATAGAGACACACAGGGTTGTCAAGGCCAGCAGAGACCACCAGATGTTATTACCGGATCTTAAGCCTCTTGTCTGTCCTTAATGAAACCTGACAGATGCCTTAACCTGAGGGGGACAACGCCAGATGGAGGGAGAGAACGTTAGATGATGGAGGGAGAGAACGTTAGATGGAGGGAGAGAACGTTAGATGGAGGGAGAGAACGTTAGGTGACGGAGGGAGAGAACGCCAGATGGAGGGAGAGAACGTCAGATGATGGAGGGAGAGAACGTTAGATGGAGGGAGAGAACGTTTGATGGAGGGAGAGAACGTTAGGTGACGGAGGGAGAGAACGCCAGATGGAGGGAGAGAACGTCAGATGATGGAAGGAGAGAACGTTACGTAGAGATAGATAATGGTATAAAGATAAATTCAGACGTACTTTAGAAAACCAGGAGAGTAAAAAGTGTAAGCAAATGGAGACAGAAAACGCCCAAAAAGTTATAATAATGACGCGGATTTTTTTTTCTACCAGAGTACAATTTGTCGTGATTTAAGTCTGACAACACGGAGCGAGCGAATGTGTAGAGTGGTTTGTGTAGTTTGTCCCTTAGTGTTACTTTCATATATTTTTTTAATGGCGGTGGTGATGGTTGGTTGTGGTAGTGGTGGTGGTGGTGATAGTGATAGCATAGGTGGTGATGACAGTGTAGATTGTGGTGGTGGTGGTGATTGTAGTGGTGGAGGTAGTGGATAGTCATTGTGGGGGTGGTGGTGGTGGTGGTGATTGTAGTGGTGGAGGTAGTAATAACGATTGTGGTGGCGGTGGTGGTGGTGGTGGTGGTGGTGGTGGTGGTGGTGTGGTGGTGGTGGTGGTGGTGGTGTGGTGGTGGTGGTGTTGGTGGTGGTGGTGGTGGTGGTGGTGGTGGTGGTGGTGGTGGTGGTGGTGGTGGTGGTGGTAGTAGTGGTGGTGGTGATGGTAGTAGCAGTAATAGTAGTGATTATAATGAAGATGATGATGATAATGATGCATAATCACATTAATAATGACAAGAGAAAATTATGATAACCAAGATAATAATAATAATAATAATAATAAACCTTTATCAACATGTAAATCATAACAAACAATAACACTCATCACTTATTTATGCTGATAACTCATTTCTCTATCTCTCAATCTCCCTCTCAGTCTCTCCCTCCGTAGAAGAAAGTATTGGAGGAAATGTATCGTTTATCTCACTGTTTCTATATCTCTCCCTACCCGTGTAGCTTACTAATTAGTAATCTCCCATTCTTTCTCTCTGTCTCTCTGTCTCCCCTACAGAAAATACTACACCAGATGAACCCCTCGGGATTATAGTTCTCTGTCTCTCTCTCTCTCTCACTAAAACAAATTAATCAAGCTCTTTCTCACTCACTGTCTCTCATCTACAGAAAGTGGTGCAAGAGATGAACCGGCTGGGGATGATGGTGGACCTCTCACACGTGTCCACCAAGACCATGAAGGACACCCTAGACGTCACGGAAGCTCCCATCATTTTCTCTCACTCCTCCTCCCGCGCCCTCTGTAACAACCCCAGGAATGTCCCCGACGATGTCCTACTACAAGTGGTGAGTCCTACACGACGACCCTTGGTGCATGGTGAAGGAGAGGGGAATAAAAAAAACAGGAAGAAGGGAAGGGGAGAGGGTGGAGGGAGGGGAAAGAAAAACAGGAGGGCTGGGGAGGGAAGGAGGGGGGGAAGAGAAAGCAAGGAGTGAGGGGTGGGGAGGGAAGGAGAGGGCGAGAGGAGACGGGACGGAGGGAGGGGGAGATACATTTTAAAGGATTGGTCTCGATTATGGTGAGTCTTACACGATCCTTGGTGCTTGGGGAGAGGGAGGAGGGGAAAACAAGGAGGGAGAGGAAGTAAAAAAAAAAGGAGAATTATCGAGAAAAACAAAGGAGGGATGGAGAAGAAAGGAGAACAAAAGGAGGGAAGGAGGGAGGGAGGAAAAAGGAGAAGGGAGGGATAGAAGAGAGTATCGACGATTGTGTTTCGCCTTTTTGGTGAGTCCTGAGGGAAGAGAGGACTAAGAAAAGAGGGAGAAAGAGGAAAAGGGGAAAGATGAAAGGGAAGGAGAAATATTAAACTTGAGACATGTTTTCGAGGACGTCCTGCCTCAGGTGGTAATCTGGCAGGAAACTGGGTAGCGAGAGAGGGAAGGAGGGAGATGGGAGGAAAAGGCAAGGACAAGGACGGAGGGGGAGGAAAGGAAGGAGAGGAAATTTTCTTTGGGAACCTAATGACAACAGGGAACATCGAAAGAAAGAAAGAAAGAAAGAAAGAAAAAATAAAGAAAGAACAAAATCAAGAAAAAAAATCACGTGAAGAAGAAAAGAACAAGACTAAAAAGAATAAGAACAAGAAATAAAAAAGAACATCAAGAACAAAACGAACAAGAACAAGAAGAACAAGAATGAAGATAAGGTTAAACGACAGAAATCCTGGCACCGAAGTCCTACAGAACGTAACAAGTCCTACAGGATACTCGGTAAGGAGTGACGGAGCGAGAGAAGAAAAACAGAGAGACCGAGGAGGGAAGTGAACGTGCGGAAGGAAGGAAGGAGTGAAGGAGGGAAGGAAGAACGAAGAAAAACATCTCCCAACGACATCCTGTGGCAGGCAGCAAGTCCTATAGGAACCTGGGCGGGGAGGGAGGGAGGTAGGGGAGGGGGGGGGAGAGAAGGAGATAGTGGGAAAAGGAAGACAGGAGAAAGAAAGAAATGAATAGTGGATGGAGTGGATGGATGAATGAATACATAATTACATAAAATGGATAAGCCGATTGAGAAATAAATAGAAGACAGACAGACAGACACATTAATTTCTTTCATTTGTTGGATAAAGTTGGACAAGTAGATAAGCAAACCTGTAAGAGATATACAGTACAGATATTGTGAGGAAAACTGGCAGGCAGAGAGAGAGAGAGAGAGAGAGAGAGAGAGAGAGAGAGAGAGAGAGAGAGAGAGAGAGAGAGAGAGAGAGCTCAGGTACCCCAAAAAATAGGTAGAAATCTCAAGAGGCTCATATGATTATTTTTTCTCATAACTTCAGCTGTAAGATCTATTTAATTGGATCCCCAATACACAAAAGATTGAATTTCAGAGGCCCTACAGGCTGACTCCCCCATAACTTGGAGGTATATAACTTCTCTACCCCCACCCCCCTTCATCTCACCTCATACCTCCTTTGTTTCAACACGTAGTTAATGACAAAAAAAAATACCTTTACAATAACATCAAAAAACTATCGTAAGTTATTAAATTCTTGGAATCGCAGTTAAGCGAGAAAAAAAAACTTACTGTACGACTATCTGAAATTATTCCAGGTGTGTGTTATTTACAGTGTGATGTTGACCAATGGTTGCGCTTGTCTCGTGGTTGGTAGTTGTTCTAAATGATGGTTGTTGGGGTGTTGTTGGTTGTTACTGTTTATCTTGATGGAGGGAAACATTATCTTGGTCTTGTTCTCCTTCTTTATCGTTTTCGTTTTTCTGTTCGTTTTAGTTCTCTTTCTCCATCCATAGACTTCTTCTTTTCGTTCTTCTTCTTCTTCCCGTTTTCCTTCTTCTTCTTTTTATTCTCGTTCTTCTTCTGTTTCTTTTTTCTTATTATTATGTTTTTTTATTTTTCTTGTTCTCATATTTATTATCGTTCTTCTTCTTCTCTCAAACAATTAACAGTAAATCATCACTCTTTCAGTTCTGGTCCGATTAACTTGAAACCTGTCAGAGTCTCGCTTGGGTCCAATATATTTACCTATTTTACCCTTTTTAAAGACTTTACGTGTCAATAAAAAAACTATGCTGTGGTTATATAATTTTGATGTATAATTCTGACATTTGTATTTCTGTAATGTATAATGTATCGTTATATTGTATTATGTATTGTTGTATTGTATTATTTCCGTGTGTATATTTCTATTGTTGTGGTGATTATAATGAATTGTGGTAGGGCTTATTGTTACGGTGTTGTATTGCTCGATCACTGCTCCCTGACGACTGTTATGCCAGGGTGGTTTGCTCGTAACGAGGGTGTCAATTGTTATGTTGGCTTAGATAGGGTAGTTCGGGGTGTGATTACATCTCGGGGAACGTTGTACCGTAGCTAAGGGATATTGCTAATGGTATAAGAGAGAGAGAGAGAGAGAGAGAGAGAGAGAGAGAGAGAGAGAGAGAGAGAGAGAGAGAGAGAGAGAGAGAGAGAGAGAGAGAGAGAGAGAGAGAGAGAGAGAGAGAGAGAGAGAGAGAGAGAGAGAGAGAGAGAGTAGATTGAAGCTACGGTTATATATTGAAGTTCGTTATCAGTCGCCAAATATGATATTACCGAAAAACTTGCAGGGGGAAACACACAGCCTTGAGGTACGCTCCATTTGCTAAACACATTGGAAAACGAATAGAACCCAGGGTCCTTCATCTTGGGTTAAGAGGTATGGGATGGGGATGGGGGTGGGGGTGGGTGGTGGGGGTTCGAAGTGCGGGTGGGTGGGTGGGGGGGGGGGAGTCGAACTGGAATGAGGTTAAATAAATTCCTCTTGTGATACTGTGAACGAAAGAGTCAGCGTTAGTATTCAGAGAACTTGTTGACGCAGTTGAAAATTACAATAACAAGTCTGTGGTCCGTCTGCAGCTTCAGGAGTGTTGTGGTTGGACATGAAAGAAGGTCTGATGGAAATGAAAGAAGCAGGAGACCAAAACACTTCAAAGAGTCATGGCAGAACGACTCCCAAGCCAAACTTTCCGAAAGGCCTTTAAAATATTTAAAAGAAACATTATAAGATCCACAAAAGTTTTCGAGAGAGAAGTCAAAAGTTGTGAGTCAGGTGTGAGAAGCAACTTGTAATAGAATGAGGAGAGCGAAGGTCTCACTGTATATTTGAGAGTCAATCTTATCCCTCAACAAGGAGAAGTTTTCTTTAAGTCTCTGGTGAATTTTCTGACTATTTTATCTTGAAGTCCGTAACTCTTTTATTCGTGTTTAATTATAAGTCCAAAGAGTCTTGAGAAGAGAGAGAGAAAGATATATAATGAATAGAAAATAAAACAGTGATGGGCGTAATAAAACAAGCCTTGTGAGTTAGTCAAGAACAACAACTACTGAGGCACAATGTTTAACAGCTAAGAGTTGAAGGACAAGTCGTGCAATGTGTGGGCGACTCGTAGGTGTCAAAGACCTAGTAAGAACCAGCCAACCAACAGCATTAAGTGGCGGTCATAAAGGGATGCTTCATGTGATTGGGACGTGGAAGAAGACGAAAGCTAGGATCAAAGTTCAATTTTCTGCATCTTGGAACCTGGAAGATTTACATGTTCCTTGAGAGTGGCTGCGGCGGTGGTGGCGGGGAATGGATTAAGGCGAACAAATTGTGTTATCATTAGGTTGAAAAATATTATGGGAAAATAATTTGAGTTCAGGATTAGGATGGTTTTTCACTTTTTTTTTCTTTAATGTTCCACTGAGGGTAATTGAAGAGGTGTTATGTCTTTACCTTGGTAGTGCCGCTGTCACCTTCCTCCCCCGACCATTAACCACAACCTCGACAAAAAAAATAAATAAAAAAATAAAAAAGAACGAAATGCCCTTCACATTACAAAGATTGTTTTATACTGAGTTCCCATTGATTTGATTGGCTTACCATCATGGTTCGCTTATTCCCTCATGAAAGCTGTTTTTTTTCTGATTTGTTGAGCAATTTCTTATCAGGACGTCGGTGGTGAAGCAATCACTGCCTGAGAGACGCTTTCTTTAGAGTTTGTTTCTTGGAACTGTTGTTGTTTTGTTGTTGATAAAGATGACATTCTGAAAGTAATTTGTGGTGCTTTAATGTCTTTTTGTTTTGTTTTAATTGTCTGGTATATCCTCCCTGGCTTGGCCTAAAGTGACTGGTATTAAGAGCAACACAGACTTGGTCTCATGTGTTCCCCTCTGTGACCGCCTTACCAGATGACAAGTGACAGCTGCGATGCGTCAACTTACAACAGCAAAGTGACGAGTAGATGAAAATGTTGGCTTAATACAGGTATCAACACTAGATTATGAGGAAGAGCAAGAAGACGATGATAATTAAGAAAATGACGATGATAGTTAAGAAAATGACGATGATAGTTAAGAAAATGACGATGATAATTAAGAAATTGGCGATAATAATTAAGAAAACGCCGACAAAGTTGACCAATAAGAAGAAAAATATAACAAAGAAGATGACGAGAAAGAACAACATGTAGACGAAGAAGAAGAAAAAATGACAACAAATCAGACAATAACAACCAGATAAAGAAAAACAAAAACAAAACAAGTAACTTGGGAATTCACAATAATGAACACACAGATAAACACAACAACAACAACAACAACAACAACACTAAAACAACAAAAACAGCAAAATCTCTCCAAAAGTCGAAACAAAATAAAACTTCTGAAATCACACCCAAACTCCCACAAACTGTAAGCCACAGGATAGCGACGAAAGAAAAAAAATAAAAAAAATAAAAAACAAAATACCGACTTACTTTTACTTGATGTGAAAGCAAAACGCAAGGGAGTTTAAAGTTTATGAAAGTGAAACGAAACTCTGGATAATTTTTGTTTCCCTCCCTCCTAGTTAAGAGAAGATCAGGCGAAGGTAAACAAGAGACTAAGGCGTTCATGGGGTGAGGATTAACGGTGAGAATAAGGCGTGCACTGTGTAGCTACTCTCCCCCTCCTCATCATCTTCATTCAGCATTTCGACATAAAAAAACATGTACCTTTAAAAAAATAAAATAAAATACAGTACACTCGTTTTTTTCTCTCTTCTATTTTGTCTTTCTTACTTCGTTCTTTGTGTCAGATTAATTTAATTTCGGATTTCTTTTGTCTTTTTTTTTTCATTTCGCTGTTTTTCTCGGACATTTTTATTTATTTCTATTTTGCTTTTCTCTTTTTTTTTTACAGGGATTTAGTTTTCCTTTGGATGTTATTTAAGGTCTTCTTAGGTGGGTTTAATTCCATTTCAAAGACCTTTCCTTGAATTCAATGTTTTTTTTTTTCCTTACTTAACCAGAGTTTATTTCCAAGTCATTCCTGAGTTCTATTTCCTTTTGTAAAAGTTCAAATCCATTCCCACGTCAGTTCGGAGTTTTCTTCTTTCTCAGGAAGTTCGTTTCTGTTTAAATATTTCCACACATTTTTTCCCCTCCCCGAGTCCTTTGTACGAAAATATAAAAAATTCTTTCTCGAGTACTTTTTTCCTTTTCCACCATTATCATGTCTGGGATGTCTTGAGCAGAGTAGAGTACTATGTTATAATTACTTTTCATTTTGGTGGTTTTAATAAGTCCGCGTACTACTCTTCAAGAGGTAAAAATGTCTTTATTTTTTGTCGAATTTTCATTTTTTGCGATTTTCTTGTATAAGCTTGTCTTCTTTTTTCTTTAAGATGGACTGAGTTCATTGAGAGGGTCCAGAATGTGTAGGAATATAATATGTTGTTGTTTTTGTTGTTGATATTATTATTATTATTATTGTTGTTTTTGTTGCTGCTGTTGTTGTTATTAATATTGTTGTTGTTATGGTCAATGTTGTTATTATTAATATTTTTGTTGTTGTTGTTATGGTTAATGATGTTGTTCTCTGTTCTTGTTATTACTGTTGCTGATGTTCTCGTTGTTCTGGCTCATGTTTTAATGTATATGCGCTATTAATTTATTTAACTCCTTTCACGAAGACAGTTTTTGCACATGAAAAAAGTGACTACGTGAAGATTAGGCATCCCAGTTTATTTCACCTGATGATAAAACACCCAAACTTAACCTAACCTAATCTAATCCAACCTTACCTAACCTAACATCTAAAGTAACAAAACCTAACCTAACAATCAAATCAAATCTAATCTAACCTAACCTAACCTAACCTAACAATCTAATCTAACGTAACGTAACGTAACCTAACAATCTAACGTAACGTAACCTAACCCCCCAAAGTAGCATTAGGGTGTTTAATCAGGTGAAATTAGCTAGGGTGTCTAATCCTCACCTGATCTGACAACAATTAATGAAAATAAAATATCCGAACAATTTCTCGTTAACACACAAATAATTGGGTCATTTGTAACTATTTAGACAATCAATTAAACAGTCAATATGTATTATATAAATCATACAGGCACCATGTATACAGTATACAGTGTACCGTAATGATATAGAAGATATTACCATCCTATGAACAGACGATCAGGTCAATGAGCAGATAGAGTTGTGGATACTAAGAAGAGTATGTGAATAGACAGATAGATGGACTGACAGACACAAATAGACAGATAGATGGACTGACAGACACACACACAAACATCCTTCTCACCTGAAAAATACTGAAAGTAAACATTCGCCATACTATCAGACAGACAGACAAAGAGACGAATGTTCTTCCTTCTTCCTATTTCTTACACTTGTTTCTTAACCTGACTGAAGGGAAACTTTCTAAGCTCCTCAGAGGGGAAGTTGGTAAGACTTGTTTTCAGCGACGAGAGAAAGCTTAGTAGGGTGAATAGTGAGGCGAAAGCTTACTTCATTGAGTAGTGAGGAGAAAGCTTCTTTCAGCGAGGAGAGTAATGGGGGAAGTTTATTTCAATGAAGAGAGCAATATGGGAAAGCTTCTTACATTGACGTGAAACTTTCTTCACCTGCGTAAGACTTTCCTCATGAAAAAAAAACTTGCCTCATCTACGTAAAAATTTTCCCATAACGTAAAACTTGCCTCATGAAGTCAGCAGTCGCCTCACTGAGAGACCGCTAAACTGCCTTAAGGATTAGAATGGTTAAGACATGTTGTTCTCTCTCCTTTCAGAAACGTAACAGAGGCATTGTTATGGTGAGCTTCTATGCCGACCACGTCAGCTGTAGTGAGACGGCTAATGTGACCCATGTGGCCAGTGAGTAGCTTATTACTGTTTATCATTATCTCTTTCTCTGTATCTCTCTGTGACACCACCTATCTCTCTCTCTATCTCTCCGTCTCCCTCCTCTATCTCTTTGTCTCCCTCTCTATAAATCTCACAGTATACATCTCTCTCTCTCTCTCTCTCTCTCTCTCTCTCTCTCTCTCTCTCTCTCACCTTACCTCTCTGTGTAATTCTCTCATGGCTTTTCTTGCTTTCTCTCTTTTTCTCCATTGTTCTGTTTCTCCCTCTCTCTCTGTTTTCCTTTTCTGTCTATCTGTCTGTCTCTTCTTGCCTCCGATTTTCTCTATTTCTTCTTCTTCTTCGTGGTCCCAAAAGTTTACAACATTTCTTGCTATCTGTCAATACCACACGATTCTAACTATTTGTTTATCTCTCTATCTCTCCTTCAGTTCCCTCTTCTTTTCCTTTTCATTCTCTCACATCTTTGCTAAAATAAATTCTCTTCTTCTTTATTCCCCTCCTTCTATCTAAAGACCCGTTTAGCTGTCAAGACTCTCATCTTTACTTAGCTGTCTGTCTGTCCGTCTCTTTCAACCATTTTTACCACCCTCTTACTCCATCTTTCTTTTCCTCCTTCATTCCCTTCTTCTACTGCTATATTCTTTCTTGCATAACTTTATCAACAAACGCTTTCCGCAAGGGTCAATCACATGTCGATAAAATACATGTTATCTCTCTCTCTCTCTCTCTCTCTCTCTCTCTTCTACTACTACTCGATCTCTCTCCTCCTCTTACTTTCCTTCTCCTCCCTTGATATTCCTTCTCATGCTACTTTGCCAAGGAGAAAAATTCCGCTAGGCTCATTTGGCAATCGATTCACAACCTTTCCTTCTCTCCTTTCTCTTTCTACTTCACATCTCTCCTATTCCTCCTTCTCCTTGTCTTCCTCCTTCTCCTTGTCTTCCTCCTTCATCTCCTCCACCCACCTTCCTTCTCATAACTTTGCGGTCGGCCAATTTAGCTGCCAATACAAGAAATCTGACTGTCTCTCTTCTCTCTCACACCTTCCATCCATCCTTCCTAGCTTTCTTCTAATCCTGCCACCTTTCCTTCCTTTCTTCCTTCTCCTTCCATATTTTCGTCTCACACAACTCTACCAAGAAGGAGGAACTTTCCGCTAGGCCCATTTAGCTGTCAATACCACACGGGTCCGAGCAGCTACACAATCGAACCACTGTCAAACGCACGTAAGAAATACAAAGGACAAGCTTTTAACACTAGCGAGTCCTTGAGTTGCGAAGTGGCCGATCAAAGGGTAAGGAGGCGAGGGTGAATAAATAGATATGTAAAGGTGGATTAGACAGTTAGATATGAGTGATGGATTAGGTGGATTAAGGAGTTAGAGATGTGGAATTACATGGATGGATGGATGGAGATAGATAAATGTTGTAGGTAGAAAGATAGATAGGATTGAACAAATTGTTTACAGTTCATGCACAAATGATGAAAAATATATAATTGAAAGGTGAAATATACAGTGCGTTCACAAGTGATAAAAAATATAAGATTAATGAATAAATTGTACACGGTGGGTTCAATGCGAATGAAAAATATAAAATCAATGAATATCTTGCAGACAATGTATTCAGAAAAGTTGGAAAAAATATAAATAATGAATGATTTTGTAGAAAGGACATTTTAGTTGATGAAAAAAACCTGCCTGAAGTGGTGGTGTGGCTGACGACCGTGACAAAACAGGTAAAGAAAAATCGACAGAAAAATACAGGTGTATTTTTGAGAGGTGCGTTCATAGTTGATGGAAAAAGATACGGACGAAATGTTATAGGGAGTGAGTTTCATATATATGAAATAGATAGAAATGGAATGTGAAATTGAATGAGTTTGGTGGTGATGGAAAGGACATGAATGGGGAGCTACAGTCACGTGTGGTGTGACCTGATGGAATGTATGTGTGTGTGTGTGTGTGTGTGTGTGTGTGTGTGTGTGTGTGTGTGTGTGTGTGTGTGTGGAATGTGTGTGTGTGTACGTTTAGATATTAAATTGAACAAAGGCTTAAATTTATTGAGAAAAAAAACACAATGTACACGGAACACTTTGATGAACTTCGTTGAATTATATGTGGAAATGGAGTCAGTAGATAATGAAATAAAGATTAAAAGCAGCGTTAGTAAGGGGGTTGGTCATACGTCTAGCAGCGAATGAAATGAGACGCAGTTGCAAAAAATTCTCAAGGCGGCAGGAAATATTATGATTCAGCCAGTCAAGTAAAACAGGCATCGGGCTGACTTACGCAAGAAAAAAAAAAAACAATAACATCCCACAAAAGAAAGACTAATATAGTTGAGAAAAAATTAATGGAAATAAAAATAAAATCCCGTAGAAACCGAATTTAACAATGTAAATAAAATATACCAAAAAAATATTAGAGAAAAAAAAATTCAATAAGACAATTTACAAGAAAATAATATATATGGAAAACGATTTTGTATTTAATTATGAGTTCTAGAAAAAATAAATAAAATTTGTAGCTAGTGTAGTAGAAATAGAGTTTAGAATTTAAATGTGAAACTTACAGAAAGATACGAAGAGATTTGTGAGTAGGAATCGTATTTACATTTGATTGGAAAAAGTGAAGAAAGGGCAAGCAAAGACGGGTAAAGGTTTCAATGCAATAGTGAAGGAAAAAAAATGATATGCAGAAATGCTTTGACACTGAGGAGGAAATGTTACCCGGAGGACAGAACTCAAACACAAAGGAATGGGGGAGAGAGAGAGAGAGAGAGAGAGAGAGAGAGAGAGAGAGAGAGAGAGAGAGAGAGAGAGAGAGAGAGAGAGAGAGAGAGAGAGAGATTGATCTGAGATGAAAAGGGGTCTTGGTGACGAGAGATAGATAGATAGATAGATAGATAGATAGATAGATAGATAGATAGATAGATAGATAGATAGAATGGCAGATAAGGAGCGAAAGATAGGTACCTGTAGATAGGGAGAGATAGATAGGTAAACAGGTGAGAGGTAGATAGATAAATATATAGGTGGAAAAATAGATATAGATAAATATAGATAAATAGATACATAGATATAGACAGATGGAAATAAAGATAAATTGATAGATTAGTTAACAGATAAATACTTTAAGAAAAAATAAGACATAAAAAAAAGTAAATATTTAAGAGTAAAGAAAAAATTAAGATTACGAAGAATTAATAAAACAAGAAAACTTAAGAAATGAAAAAAATATAAAGAAATTTCATAAATGTTTTAGAGAACAAAATAATTAAAAAAATAAGATGAAACGCCAAATAATGTAAAAAGACGATAAATTGAAGAGTAAAACAGAAATTTATGACTTGAAACTTAAAAATGAGAAACAAAAAATCAAACGAAAAGAAAAACAAAAGAAAACAACAATAGAATATCATGAAATTATTAACAAGAAACCTACGAAAAATCAAGAAAATTATAAAACTTTACAAAAATAAAACCTCGAAACGACAAGAAATTTAAAATAGATTAAAAAATAAGATGAGAAAACTTAAAAGAAAACGAAAAACTCCATAAATTGAAAAAAGAAAAAAAAACTTTAAACGAAAAAAAAAATACGACTAAAAAATATTAATAAAGATCGTCTCTGGTGTAGTTAAATTTGCCTTTAGTGGCACTGAAGACTTCAAAGGCGATAAAATATTCAGCGACCAAAAAGGAGGTTAACTCAGGTCTCGGGGTCAGGTCAAAGGTGAAGGAGGGAGGTATATACTGTATTATGCATAGCCGGTCGAGAGAGAGAGAGAGAGAGAGAGAACCACAATATCTCGTTCATCACAAATCAATAAATAAATACGTAAATCAAAGCAACAGCCATAACAAAATGAATAAACATGAGGAGAAAAGGAATTTTTTCCATCGTGAATAAATAATTTTATCCTCCACAGGTTGATTGTTATGATTTTACCTGTACTTTATAGGGATGTACGTGTTTCTACAGATGAGCTACTGAACACGTTCTCTTAAGTAAGTTTCTACACGAGACAAAAATTTTCTAAGATTACGGACGGTTGTACCTGGAAAGACTGACGTTAATGTCAACTTGGTCAGCAAACTTCCTTTAGGAAACCGAAACTTATATTTAAAATAGATTATAGAATTTTGCGTCATTTAATATATATTTTTTATGGTAATTTATTTGCACAATTTTCAAAGGCACACACACACACACACACACACACGGGAGAAACATGGCCTCATATTTCTGGATAATTCCCAGGTTTTAATCTCTCACATGAAAGAGCATAAACACGATGGATCGGTTTCCTCCTGGCAGCGTTGGGTCTCGTATCATTTTGTTTCATTAGGATTTATAAATAGGATTAAACCTTACATAATTCTCTACTGGACATTCCGTTCTTATATACATTAATTTCTTTTTCATATATCCTCGTCTCGTATTGTGAGTCCTGATAGTAATTTGTCTCGACCTCTGAGCATCTTTTCATAATGGTGTATATTTATTTAATTCTAATATGTTGTTTACCTCATTACCAATTACATCATATTATTTCATTATGGCTGTACCTTCAGAGATAAATAAACAGTCACACGCTTGTAGTGTCTAACTGCTCTGGCTGAGAGGATGACAGCTCTCATCTCCTGTTCTGAAGGTCGCGTGTTCGTTTCCCGGGCATTCCTAGTCCACCCAGCTGTATATGTGTACCGAACATTATAGGTGTTGGTGTGTGAAGGTGGTCAAGTGCAGTGCCGATTGGCTTAGTATACAGTACAGTAAAACCCCCATATAACGAACTTCTATCTCCATATAATCCGTTAGATCGGGGTTTCACGTCTAATGGGCCCTCGATATAACAATCTTTTATCTCTATATAATTCGTTAAAAGGAGGTTTTATATCTAACGGACTAACGATATAACGGATTCTCTTTTATATACAGTTCGTTCAACAGAGGTTTCACTGTATGCTGCATCCACACTGCCTTTGAGACTCACTTTAACTTTTACGAGGGGTGGATTTGAGAGAGGATCATGGGGGTGTGGGTATGGAAGACGATCATGGGGGTGGGTATGGAAGACGATCATGGGGGTGTGGGTGTGGAAGACGATCATGGGGGTGGGTATGGAAGACGATCATGGGGGGTATGGAAGACGATCATGGGGGGTGTGGGTATGGAAGACGATCATGGGGGTGTGGGTATGGAAGACGATCATGGGGTGTGGGTATGGAAGACGATCATGGGGGTGTGGGTGTGGGAAGACGATCATGGGGGGTGTGTGGGTGAAGACGATCATGGGGGTGTGTGGAAGACGATCGTGTGGGTGAGAAGACGATCATGGGGGGGTGTGGGTGTGGATGACGATCATGGGGGTGTGGGTGTGGACGAGAAGACGATCATGGGGTGTGGGTGGAAGACGATCATGGGGGTGTGGGTGTAGAAGACGATCATGGGGGTGTGGGTGTGGAAGACGATAATGGGGGGTGTGGGTGAAAGACGATCATGGGGGTGTGGATGTGGAAGGCAATCATGGGGGTGTGGAAGACGATCATGGGAGTGTAGGTATGGGAGACGATCATGGAACAGCTCACACACTCTTCTGACACACCTAAACGTATTTGAACGAGCCAAGCGGAAATTCTAAATCAACTTTGTGTTTTTTTTTTCAAGAGCCAAGTTTCGAATTAAGACAACAAACTTCAGAAACGCTGTTGACATTACCCGAGAGTACAGCTTTCAGTCGTCGTAAATTCCTAATTAAATTTGGATTGTAAGCCGGGAAGTTTTTTGAGGTGGTTTTTTAGAGGGTCATAGGGTAGGAGGGATGGTTAGGTTAGGGTAGGAGGGATGGTTAGGTTAGGTTAGGTTACGTTAGTAGGGAAGATTAGGTTAGATTAGTTTAGGAGAGGAGGGAAGGTTAGGTTCGGGGAAACTTCTATTAGTTGGGGGGCAGCATTCATGAGTGAGGGGCAGTATTCATGAGCGGGGGGCAGTATTCATGAGTGAGGGGCAGTATTCATGAGTGGGGGGCAGTATTCATGAGTGAGGGGCAGTATTCATGAGTGAGGGGCAGTATTCATGAGTGAGGGGCAGTATTCATGAGTGGGGGGCAGTATTCATGAGTGGGGGGCAGTATTCATGAGTGAGGGGCAGTATTGATGAGGCGTGGTAATGAGAGAGGGCAGGTCATGGGTTGAATACTTGCCATCACCGGTCATAACCTTCAGGCTACATCATATATGACATTGTTCAGGCCGAGGCACCTGCTGGGTATTCAAGTATTCACACTTTTATTGCCAATTTAGTTTATTCACTGTTGTACTCTAAATTATTATTAACAAAGTGATAAATTATATTACCTTTACAGTAAATTATATTTTTAAACACTATGATGTACTTTCATAGTTGTTATACACGTATTCATACACATAAATATACTTTTACGGACTGAATCATACTTGTTATTGTAAATTAAATTTTCTGTGCATTCCAGTGTTCGTATAAACCGGCAACTAATTATATATTCATACACAGAACTGCAATTTCCTGAAGAAGATTAGATTTCTATACCCTTAATTATATTTTCATACTCTTATCTACATTTTTTCAAACGTACAATAATCTTGCGCACACAACAGGGTTCATCCAGACACTACACCGTATAATTCGTCGGTTTTATTCCGGATTAGTCCAACAAGATGCGTCTTTTACCAGAATATACATTACCACTTATAATTGTTTTACAGATAAGGTAATGGGGAAGCTGTCTCTTACTGTCCTTGTGAATAACGCTGCTTTAAACTTGGAATGAAACAGAAGGAAATGTTAAAATTATATGTGGAGAGAGAGAGAGAGAGAGAGAGAGAGAGAGAGAGAGAGAGAGAGAGAGAGAGAGAGAGAGAGAGAGAGAGAGACCCATCCTGAGTCTCCATTACTCAAATAAACTCCGCTGCTTCCACTCAAACGCAGGAATCGAACCTGAGAGCTTAAGTGATGTAGCGGTTCTTTCATGCATACAAGAACCTCTCTGTAAGACTTAGACGAGCTAAAGTTCGCCTGGCGTATCTTCTCTCTTCGTGCGAGACCAGAAGCTTCGAGTACGACAGACGAACTTTCTCCCGTCATTGCAATCAATCAAGCAACATCAGTGAACGAAGACCTCAGCTCAGAAGACAACACGAGGAGACCGGGTGAGGGTGGTTGTGGAATGTCGTGGGGAAGTTGATGGTCAAATGGGTCCTGTCCAGGTCCTGATGGTCTGCCATGCTAATGAACCTCAGTCTTAATGAACCCCAGTGGAGCTCTTAAGGCTGCTTCCTACCTGGACGAGGGACTACGATGACTGGGGGACTACGAAGACCGGGGGACTACATAGACTGGGGGACTACATAGACTGGGGACTACATAGACTGGGGGACTACGAAGATTGGGGGACAGCAAGAACAGGAGCTCATTTAACTAACAATCTCAAAGACACAATAAGACTCTCAGGAGGCCCCAGGTGGGTTGATGGAGGCTATGGGACCCGAGTAGCCTTAGGAATTTCAAAGAGCCTAAACTATTACCTGAATACTCTAAAGTGCTTCCAGGACATTATAAAAGAAATCGTAGAACCTCACTATGGATTCTTCAAACTTTAAAAAGGCTTCGATAAATTCTAGAGGCTTTTTGAAGCTTACTATTGAGTCTAAGAAGCACTAGGAGATTACCAGAGAGGTATGAGAGGTTGTAGAACACTCGGGAGGCTTATATAAGAGCCTATGGAAATTTGCAAGCCTTAAGGGGACTTGTGAAAGGTTAACTGTGGGAGGTCGCTGTGCAATAACATCACTCGACGCTGTGGAAGACACCAAGAGGTTTCAGGAGTCTCAAAGGATGGTTATGGGAACACTAGACAACTGTACGTGTAGTGTTTGTAAGAAGCCTCAAGGGAGTTGCCGAACCCATTACTGGATCGTGAAGTTCTAAAGATTTTTCCAGAAGTGTAAATTAAAGAAAACGGAGACCCATAAACCAAACGATAACTCAAGAGAATTTATCTAGACAAATGACGATGGTCATTAAGAGAAGAAGACAATCTCCTAATGATGCCCACCAGGTTAATTAAAAGCCTCGTTACCTGTAATGTACATAATCACCCATAATTAAGTGTATCCGGGCAGCCGTAACTAATGCATCAGTTAAAGACGCGGGACCGACACTCATTTATAAATTGGAAGAAAAGGTAATTGTGTTTTTGTTATTTGTGTATAATATATATAATCATACATATTTGATTTCTGAGATATATAACGACGCTTAAATATATAAAACACTTTATTGAACGACGGGTCAATATTTAAAAACACTTTGAAAACAATCAATCAGAGTACCGTCCTTATATCTGAGGGTTGGCGACCACAGTCCTCCAAGGTTTTGTATATCTGAGGACCCAGTTTTTAATATCATCCACCCATCCCAGTCTCTGCCTTCCCCTGGCCCTCCTACCCTTAACTTTGCCCATAAATATTTATCATCCTTTCATCCCTAATTATATAACCAAAGTATATAATTTTTCTTTTCTGTTGGTATAACGTGCAAATAAATCACTCTGTATAACAACGTATATATATAAAACACTTGGTTATAACGACATGTGTACTGTTATAGTCACTTTATATAACTATACTATTATACTCGTATATAATTCTCTAATGAAGTATAGATAACTACTTCAACCATAACAAAAGAGTGACACCCCATTGTAATCTTTATCTTCGGCGTCAATAAAGATAAAAATAGCTTAAATAATAAAACACTGTCAAATACGAGTAAAAATATTTAAATACTTTATGGAGATTAATGAAGTATAATTGTTTAAAAATGGTTAAGGTGGTGGTGGTAGTAGTAGTAGTATCATTAACACCACTTGAGCCCCGTGTATCGTGTTTCAGACCACATCAACCACATCAGGGAGGTAGCGGGTATCGACCATGTTGGTATTGGAGCGGACTTTGACGGCATTAATAAGTAAGTACCATTCATTATCTCTAAGGTACCATATAGTTTATTGTAAGTGTTAATTTAAAGTTAGTGGCAGAATTCTCGTGTCATTTAGCATGTTAGTGTCAGTCTGATTTACTTAATGACATTTTTGTACTTTATGTAATTTTTTTGGTTTCATTTAAGTAAAAAAACGAATTAAAATTATATTTGTGTGTCATTTAATGTTATGTGTGTGTGTGTGTGTGTAATGTTTACTTCAATGTTTCATCTTTTAATATCAATGTTTATCTAAATGCAGTATTTGTTTAGCGTCACATTCCACATAAGAAAATATCGTCCTTACTAGTGTGGGTGCCTTTGTATTTAAATACGGGTCACTGTTATTTAAATTGGAGTAAATGTTGAAAGCGTGTAGTATAAACCATGAATTTAGTTTAAGCAGAGAAAATTTTTGAATGTAAAAAAAAAAAGTGAAATTACAGATATGGAGAAAGCACTGGTGTAGAGAAAGCATATACAGTGAAAGTACAGGTGTGGTGAAAGGACACGTATTCTCAAATCACAATTACTTTAACCCTCCCCCCTCCCTTCCACACACACACACGAAATGAGAGAGAGAGGGAGAGAAGGTCATTTACTCGCCCACTCACGTTTTTAATTACCAAAAAATCTCCAGGAATTAATGTCCGTAAAACCACAAGTGCTGTACTGTTTCCTGCAGGTAGAAGATGATTTAGAAAGAAGTAAATTATTCCGCCTCTTCCTGGATTTTTTGTTTTTGAGGTGTGTGTGTGTGTGTGTGTGTGTGTGTGTGTGTGTGTGTGTGTGTGTGTGTGTTAAGTGGTAGGTGCAGGTTTTTTTGAAGGCATAGGTGGGTATAATCAGTGGCAGGTGTAGGTGGGTGTTATCAGTGACAGGTGCAGGTGGGTGTAGGTGGGTGTTATCAGTGGCAGGTGAAGGTGGGTGTAGGTGGGTGTTATCAGTGGCAGGTGCAGGTGGGTGCAGGTGGGTGTAATCAGTGGCAGGTGCAGGTGGGTGTAATCAGTGGCACGTGAAAGTGGGTGTTATCAGTGGCACGTGAAAGTGGGTGTTATCAGTGGCAGGTGTAGGTGGGTGTTATCAGTGGCAGGTATAGGTGTCCCCCCCCTGAAACTAATAACATATGTGTCGAAACTCCGCCACCTTGCACCATACTCAAGAGCTCTCGCCAAATTACACCCCGACGCTCCTTACCTGAGATAATTAGGTACCTGGCTGGGAACTCAACATCTGTGCACCTCTAATTGGGTTAGCACCTTGATGGTAAAGCCCACCTGAGCGCTCCCTCTATCAACTAATGCCCATAACACGTACTGGCGTCCCATATCCACCGTCCAGACACTTCCCCTCACCTTCTAGTTATTCCAGGCTATTTATTCGCGTCTATTTATATATTCTAGTTTTTACTATTCACTTATCTATCCTCTCTGTTTATCTTAGCATGGTTGTTAGTCATCTATTCACCTCCACGATTTATTTGTTTTAATTATTTAGTTTCCTGTTTATTCATTGTCGGCGTGGTAGTTATGGTGTGGTGTTTGAGGTGATGATGGTAGTTATGGTGTGGTGTTTGAGGTGATGATGGTAGTTATGGTGTGGTGTTTGGGGTGATGATGGTAGTTATGGTGTGGTGTTTGGGGTGATGATGGTAGTTATGGTGTGGTGTTTGAGGTGATGATGGTAGTTATGGTGTGGTGTTTGGGGTGATGATGGTAGTTATGGTGTGGTGTTTGAGGTGATGATGGTAGTTATGGTGTGGTGTTTGAGGTGATGATGGTAGTTATGGTGTGGTGTTTGAGGTGATGATGGTAGTTATGGTGTGGTGTTTGGGGTGATGATGGTAGTTATGGTGTGGTGTTTGAGGTGATGATGGTAGTTATGGTGTGGTGTTTGGGGTGATGATGGTAGTTATGGTGTGGTGTTTGAGGTGAAGATGATAGTTGTAGTGGTTGTGGTAGATGTGGTGGTGTTGAATGGCTCACCCACTTTAGGTTCCGGGAAATATTGCCGCTCTGACACGCCCACACGCCCACGCACACCCACATTTTCTTGACCTTTACGTGACCTTTGGAAACGGGACAGATCCGCCCCTATAGCCACGGACACACTCACGGACCAACGGACGGACTCATGGATGTAAGGAAGCATTTATGGACTCAAGAATGCACTCATGGACCCATTGACGCACTTACGGACCCACTCACAGATTCACGGAAGCACTCCTGAACCCGTGGACGCACTTAAGCGTACATACACGGGCGACGTACATACACGGGCGACGTACATACAAACGGACGTATTATATGGCTGATGGACCAAAGAGGACAAATACTGTACACACACACACACACACACACACACAGGCAAACAGACAGACGGACGGACAGACAGACACATACACATAAGCATATTACAGCATAACAACAAAATCTATGGGTGAAAAATTAGTAATGGTTCTTTGACACGTAAACAAAAGACAACAATGCGATGCCGAGTAAATTAAAAATACAAATAGTCAAACGCACCAACTTAATTGTTAATTCAGCATAATACATTTATTCCGTCCTTCTAAAACGCAAAAAAAAATAAATAAATAAATAAAATACCGGTTCGGAGTAAGAAAATTTTGCAAATGGACTTTCTTTGTTTTTGTTTTTTACTAAAATTTCCAATAACAGTGAAAACAAAAACAATAAGGAAAAATTTTCAAATATCAATAATTATAAGACACATATAATCTTAGTTTTGACGATAAAGTTGAAATTTGGTAGGGAGGTGCGGGTGGCTTAGGGGATGATGGGTGTGCACTATCTCCTTCACAGTCTAACATTTTCCTCCAAATTTTAACATTTTCCTCCACAGTCTAACATTATCCTCCACATTCTAACATTTTCCTCCACATTCTAACATTTTCCTCCACATTCTAACATTTTCCTCCACAGTTTTACATTTTCCTCCGTCTAAAACTTTCCACTACAATCTAGAATTTGTTTTTATTTACATGCAAAACATTTCCTCACACGATAAAAATATTTCCTTACACAATTCCAAGTTTCCTACACAATTTAATCTTTTTCACTCACAATAAACATTTTCCTGCACAGTTTAATATAATTTCCTACACTATAAACATTTTGCTGGTTAATTCAAGTCTTTTCCTAATACAGAAAGATAATAAATTTAATCGTAATGAATTTGTGTTCCAAACTGTTGCATTATTAATGAGCCAAGGGCCCCCACACACACACAACAGCTGGATGCTACTGTACCCCCATCTAACCATGAATAAGATGTATTTATAAATCTTAAACACGAATAAAATTTACACACTATTATTTTTACCCCGGGAAAAAAAAATTACATTACTAATACACAAGACCTATGGGGAAAGGTGTTGTTGTATGCCTGTATTGAGAGAGAGAGAGAGAGAGAGAGAGAGAGAGAGAGAGAGAGAGAGAGAGAGATGATAAAAGTTGTTTCAGGTGATTTAAGGAGGAAAAGTTGTGAAAACGAGGCGGTGACAGAGTGATGGTGAGGTGTAACCATCGGCGCCCCTGAGAGAGTGTGCGTGGGAGAGGCAGGTAGGGTGTGAGATGCAGGTAGGGAAGAGGAAGAATAGGGAAGAAGTGTGAACCAGGGGGGGAGTGGCAGAATGAGAGAGTGTGTGGAAGAGGCTGTGTGGAATAGAGAGAGCGGGAGGAAGTGGAAGAGCTGCCAAGGGGAATGACAAGGCGTAGGATTATAAGTAGAGTGGGAGAGTGAGTGATAAGGTGCGTGGGAGAGTGTGAGAATAAGTGTGGGTGTGTTAAGGTGTGAGTGGGGGGGATAAGGCGTGAGAGAGAGTGTTAAGGTGCGTGGGAGAGGGAGCGTTATGGAGCGTGGGAGTGGTAAGGCGTGGGAGAGGGTGTGTTAAGGTGCGTGGGAGAGGGAGCGTTATGGAGCGTGGGAGTGGTAAGACGTGGGAGAGGGAGCGTTATGGAGCGTGGGGGAGATAAGGCGTGAGAGAGTGTTAGTGCGTGGGAGAGGGGCGTTATGGAGCGTGGGGTGGTAAGGCGTGGGAGAGGGTGTGTTAAGGTGCGTGGGAGAGGGCGTTATGGGCGTGGGAGTGGTAAGGAGTGGGAGAGGGTGTGTTAAGGTGCGTGGGAGAGGGCGTTATGGAGCGTGGGAGTGGTAAGACGTGGAGAGGGAGCGTTATGGAGCGTGGAAGTGGTAGCGTGGGAGAGGGAGGCGTTATGGGCGTGGAAGTGGTAAGACGTGGGAGAGGGAAGTGGCGACGTGGGAGAGGGAGCGTTATGGAGCGTGGAAGTGGTAAGGCGTGGGAGAGGTAAAAATACAGAGGCTTTTCTGGGATATGTATTATCACCAAGTATACATACCACCTACTGGGGAACTCTCTCTCTCTCTCTCTCTCTCTCTCTCTCTCTCTCTCTCTCTCTCTCTCTCTCTCTCTCTCTCTGTCGTATCTCTTTCTTGTTTTATCGCTCTCTCTTTTTTCCCACAGCATCTCTCTCTCTCTCTCTCTCCCACCGATTCTCTTTCTTTCTCTCTCTTTCTCTCTCTGCTTTGTCAGGTGGAAATTGGAAGTGTCAAGCAGGAATGCAAAAACGTCAAAAACCAATCAGTAGTGTCAGAATGTAATTAGTTATGTCATTGGTAGTGAAAGCAGTAATTAGTTGTGTCAGGTAGCAATTAGTTGTGCCAGGTAGCAATTAGTTGTGTCAGGTAGTAATTAGTTGTGTCAGGTAGTAATTAGTTGTGTCAGGTAGTAATTAGTTGTGTCAGGTAGTAATTAGTTGTGTCAGGTAGTAATTAGTTGTGTCAGGTAGTAATTAGTTGTGTCAGGTAGTCATTAGTTGTCAAGTAGTAATTAGTTGTGCCAGGTAGTAATTAGTTGTGTCAGGTAGCAGTTTGTGTGCCAGGTAGCAATTAGTTGTGTCGGTAGTAATTAGTTTGTGTCAGGTAGTAATTAGTTGTGTCAGGTAGTAATTGGTTGTACAGGTAGTAATTGGTTGTCAGGTAGTAATTAGTTGTGTCAGGTAGTAATTAGTTGTGTCAGGTAGTAGTGGTTATGGGTAGTCATTAGTTGTCAAGTAGTAATTAGTTGTGAGTAGTAATTAGTTGTGTCGGTAAATTAGTTGTGTCAGGTAGTAATTAGTTGTGTCGAGGTAGTAATTAGTTGTGCCAGGTAGTAATTAGTTGTGTCGGGTAGTAATTAGTTGTGTCGGGTAGTAATAAGTTGTGTCGGGTAGTAATTAGTTGTGTCGGGTCATGTGGTTGTCAGGCAGTAATTATTTGTACTTGATAAATGTCTCTTCTTTAATCTTCTAAAAAAAACACCACTACAGAGAGAGAGAGAGATCCATTAGCTTGTTGGGTAGAGGAGAGATAAGTATAAAACCCCCGTAATTCCCATGCTTCCCTGTTGTTAAAAACGTGTTACATTACAAGAATTCAGTGTTATGTTGTGGCGTTTTAGTACACAAATCAGATCACGTAAAAAAATTATATATATATGAGGGTTAAAATAGACTAATCACAGTACCTTAGTTGTGGGTTTAAATAATATTGTTTTTTTTGTTTTATTTTTATCTGGATATTTGTGGTTTTTAATACGTGAAAAGAAGACGTTTTATGCATAGTGATTTTACTCGTTTGTATTAAGAGGTTTTGTTTTTGTGTTTATTTAGGAATTTTATATGTTTTTTATAATGTTCGCTGACGGGAATTAAAAAATAAGTAAAAATTGATTAAGTCGAGATCGTGTTTAACCCAGAATTTGTTTTGCGTTAAATGTCAAAAGACGAGAATTAAATTACCAAGACTAATTAATGTAGACTATTGTTATTGTATTTGTGTTCATTCAAGCTTTAACTCTCAGACTTAATTGAATGATACAAGGAAGCGATCATTATTGTGTTCAAGTACTTACAAGTTTTATATAAGTATTGCCTTAGTACGGAGACACGACGCCGTGATGTCCGATTAAAACACGAAAAAAAACCCACAGTATTAACATTATCTCTATTTATCTGTTTGTCTCTGTTTCTCGCTTTATGTCTGTCTGTTTGGTAGTACCTCTCTGGCTGTCTCTCTTTGTTGCGTTCATAATACTCTCTCTCTCTCTCTCGCCTGAATAAAGTTCAATTAGGTTCTCATTCTGACTCACTGAACACAACGCTCTCCACAAATATACGTGTTGGAAGAGTGGGCCATTTGAGAGAGAGAGAGAGAGAGAGAGAGAGAGAGAGAGAGAGATATGAGCAACTATTGATTCATCCAAACTTAAATTCCCTTGACACGCATCACATATTTTTCTCCTGCGACCAAAAGGACAAAACTATCCTGGTCCATAACACCAACTCAGGGTCACTGATGTGTAGAGTAAAGTAAGCTGGTTTACTTATGGAAGTGTAAAGTATTACCGCCTGGGAGGAAAATATAAACCTGTAATGCGTGTTAAGTATGAATAAGTTATATATCGTAGAATGTTACAGTGTTAAGAATAAACCGACCACATAGGACAGTACATTAGAGTGTGTTGAATGTAAACCAGTCGAATGTTACAGCTATATTCCTTAGTTTACATACTGTAATAGGCAGCGTGTAACTGGGCAAAGTTTTCTGCTGGGAATGTTATCCCGTAAATCCCGGTACAGACTTAGTTTATCCTGACAGTTCAAATGTTGCTATTCGTTGTGTAAAATGTATCACGTTTTGGATTTTACGTTTTTGTGTAAATATTAGTATCATATTTTTTTTCTTGTTATTAATTGGCCATAAACCTTTTTTCCCTTTGCTATTACCCTTTCTCTTCCTATTACCCTTCACCCTTTCCGTTACTCTTTTTCTCCTGGTCACTAGCCCTTTCCACTACCTCTTCTATTACTACTACCCCTTCTTCCTTGCCACTACCCCTTCCCCATGCCACTAACCCTTCCTCCGCTATTATCACTGCCCTTCCTTTACTCCTGTCATTACCATTTCTTGGTCTCTATTCCTTCCCCTTGGTTTTATTTACTTCAACCACTACCTTTCCTCGCCACAACCCTGAGCCACTAACCCCAACACTCATAACCGATTCATCAGTGCCAATAACATTTCGCAGAGCCACTAACCTCCCCTTACCAAACACTACTCACTTCTCTCACTGCTCTCCCTTTGCCACTAACTAGTCACCACCACTCATCTCACCCCTTCCATAGTGCTACTAACCCCTTCTCACTACCCTTATCAATTCCTCACTACTATCAACACTCCCCTCGTGGCACTAACAGTTTACCACTCCGCCCCCCAGGACGCCGCAGGGCCTGGAGGATGTGAGCAGGTATCCTTGGCTCCTGGCTGAGCTCCTGAGAGACCCGCGCTGGACCGTGGCAGACATCAGGAAGCTCATAGGAGAGAATGTCATCAGGGTGTTTTCTGAGGTGGAGCGGGTGAGTGTCTTTATGTCTGTGTTGTGAGTGTGTCTGTGTTTTGAGTGTGTCTGTGTTGTGAGTGTCTTTATGTCTGTGTTGTGAGTGTGTCTGTGTTGTGAGAGTGTCTGTGTTGTGAGTGTCTTCATGTCTGTGTTGTGAGTGTCTTTATGTCTGTGTTGTGAGTGTCTTCATGTCTGTGTTGTGAGTGTCTTTATGTCTGTGTTGTGAGTGTGTCTGTGTTGTGAGTGTGTCTGTGTTGTGAGTGTCTTCATGTGTATGTTGTGTGTCTATTCATATTTTGTGTGTGTGTGTGTGTGTGTGTGTGTGTGTGTGTGTGTGTTGTGAGTGTCTTCATGTCTGTGTTGTGAGTGTCTTCATGTCTGTGTTGTGAGTGTGTCTGTGTTGTGAGTGTGTCTGTGTTGTGGTGTCTTCATGTCTGTGTTGTGAGTGTGTCTGTGTTGTGAGTGTCTTCATGTCTGTGTTGTGAGTGTGTCTGTGTTGTAGGTGTGTCTGTGTTGTGAGTGTCTTCATGTCTGTGTTGGAGTGTCTTCATGTCTGTGTTGTGAGTGTGTCTGTGTTGTGTGTCTGTGTTGTAGGTGTCTTCATGTCTGTGTTGTGGAGTGTCTTCAGTGTCTGTGTTGTGAGTGTGTCTGTGTTGTGAGTGTCTATGTGTATGTTGTGTGTCTATTCATATTTTGTGTGTGTGTGTGTGTGTGTGTGTGTGTGTGTGTGTGTGTGTGTGTGTGTGTGCGCGCGCGCTCTCAAACAACCTCACTAACACACACACAATCTCTGTCTCTCCCTGAAGGTGAGGGACGACATGCAGGCAAAGGGTGTTGAGCCCCTGGAGGAGGAGATTCACCCCGAGTACCTGAAGGGCAAGACCAACTGCACCTACATCTTCGACTGATCACATCACCCAACACCTTCACCACCGCCATCAGTCAGTCAACACCTTCACCACCGCCACCAGTCAGTCAACACCTTCACCACCGCCACCAGTCAGTCAACACCTTCACCACCGCCACCAGTCAGTCAACACCACCATCACCAGCCAGCCAACACCACCATCACGTCATCAACTGTGATCCTCTCAACAACCCAAGAACGACAACTTGTTGATGTCTCTTCTGTACATCTTAGTGACATCTAGAGTTCATCTCCGACCGATGTTGCCTTTTAAAAAGACGTCAAGTGACATCCAGCATCTCCTTCGATCGATAATTTTGACGCTAAAGATCCCACTAATTACGACCGACGCATGATGGCCTCTTCGTCTCACGCCATCAACAGGTCGGCCTCGCAGTGATATATGTGAATGAAAACAAAACAAGACACTGACAAATGAAATAAACTGATTTATCAAAGGAAAACGATGCTTTCCATCTCTCGGTAAATGGAAAGAATTATTGTGATTTATCATACTCGACGCCGGAGTCTTATGAATAGAAAACGGTTTGACGAAGGACACGATCCATAATAACAAATTGTATCCTTTGTAAAGAGGAAACTGACTTACGGGAAATATGTGGCAGAGCGATGGAAAATATCCTTTGAATAATCTAGGGAAAAACTTGAAGGATTTAATTTATAGTGAAAAAAAAATTAAAAGAAAATACTTTACGATTGTTTCGGGAGCCATAACCTGTGGTGTTGAGTCGTGAGGACGATACAACACGAGACAGACAGACACACTCACGTTCATCGGTGCTAAACAATGTGCCACTTATAAACAACGTCATAACAACCATCCTAACCGTCTCTGGAAACAATCATTATCAACTGTTCCAGAAGACAAAAATGCTCATAGTGACCTTCCTATACCTTGTGACCTTTGACCCAGTCCAGCGTGAATGACCTTGTGATGTATATTAAAAAGAAAAAAAAAATAACATATCATAACAGTGGGTGATATATGAGCGAAATTTCTAAGTAAATTTAAAATTATTTGGCGAAAGTTTTGTTTGGATCATGACCGTGAGAATTACTATACGAATATTTCCGCCATTTATTTACTGATATCGCTTAGGTTATATTTTTCTGTGGGGAAAAATGACACTGACTAACTACCAGTTGGTCGTAAATGTCCTAATAAACGTTACCCAAAAAATATGCAAAAAAAAAAAAAAATCAGGATAACATGCATAGAGAAATATCGAAATAAATACATGACAATAGGTAGAGAATCGCAGAAGAACGAGTAATGATAGACGAGTTATATTTGTCATCAGCGAACATGAACGACGGTGGTGGCGATGGTGACCGTCAGCGACTAAGGTGTAACTGTTGGCTGCGATACAATTAATATTGACAGTCAGTTGCTGCTAGAGACTGACACAAAGAATATGTTATGACGTAAAAGTAACTAATCAGGAAGAAGAAGAAAAGGGAAAATTATATTAGGGTCATTTTACAATCTTGGGAGCAAAAAATAAAAATAAAAAAATAATTAAAAACAAATGATGTATTTAGTTTCTCGTTAATTAAAACTTGGACACAGAAAATAAGCAGAGATCTTACCGAGGCATAAAATGACAGGTGTTGATGATACATTAAGGTAAATAATAAATAAAAAAAACTTAAGAGATATATTTTGGAGAAGGGAGGGAGGAGATCGAGTAAGAGTGAAGGTTATTTTTTAGGATAGGGAGGGAGCTCATGTTAACTTAGGGGGAAAAGGTCATGTTAGAGTAAAGGGGAATCATGTTACATTAGGGGAAGGTCATGTTAGAATTAGGTAAAGTCATGTTAGAGTAAGAAGAATCATATTAAAGTATAGGAAAATCATTTTTAAGTAGTAGAAGGCACATAAGGGGAAGTCACATTAGAGTAAGAAAAACCAAGTTGAAAAGTATGAGAAAGTCCTACTAAAGTAAATTAAACCAACGTTAGAGTAGTAAAAGTAAGAACCACGGATACAAAAATTCAGACGCCGTTGTAATGTAGTTTAAAAGAGTGGGAACTATTCTTGAGTATAAATATGGAGACAGCCATACTTAAGTAACTCAATAGAAAGTAGATTTACCATAATTTTCAAAGTTTTTAAGAAAGCCATATTTCAGTAAGTCATATTTTACCTCACTGATAATAAAAATTATTCTTATACAGTCAAGAGAAATAAAAATGTTAAGAGCAGCCACAATAAAGATAATTTTTAATGAGGGAAATTAATGTTTATTTATATCAATATGGCAGATTTTTTGTGGACTTATTATGCTGAGAAAAATTATTATTATACTCAAGAAATATAGACTGACATTGTATATAAGAATAGCGAAGACCAGAAGTATGAGAGGATTGGAAAACTGTGTTTAAGTAGTGTCGACTATATTGAAAAATAACACGAAATGTGGAAAAAAGTATTACATGAAAATAGTTAATGTACCTGAAATATATCATGATTGGAGTTGAATTATAAGATATTTTTCACATTATTTAAAATCGAAAATATATAGAACCATCGTTACGTGTTGAAAGGTAAATAACTGACTAGTATTATGACAGTATTAATATGATCATGAAACTTCAGTAACATCATAAACTCAATTCTCATGTTCATTTCACCACCCAGGCTCTTCTATTCGCCACCCCGGCTCTTCTATTCGGCACCCCAGCTCTTCCACTCAACATCCCTGCTCTTCCATTCACTACCCCGGCTCTTCTATTCACCACCCCGGCTCTTCCATTCACTACCCCGGCTCTTCCATTCACTATCCCGGCTCTTCTATTCACCTCAGCTCTTTTATTCACTACCCCGGCTCTTCCATTCACCACCCCGCCCGTTCAATTCATCATCCTAGCTCTTCCATGCACTATCCTCCTTCTAATGTTCAATAGCACCAGTCAGTAAGTCTCTTCCATCTATCATAACAGACGGGGTAAGCCATTCACCAATTAGACTGTCCTATGTATCTAATGACCAACTGTCCTTGCTGTTCCTGTCACCAAACATCCATCCTCGTCCTCACTGCATTTTCAAATACATCAACCGGCTGTTGCGGTCGACACTCCGGTTACCATCGTTAACATCTCTGCTGTTTTCATTACCATCCCAGCTGTTTTCATCAGTATCTCAGCTGTTTTCATCAGTATCTCAGCTGCTCTCATCGCCATCCCCGCTGTTTTCATCAGTATCTCAGCTGCTCTCATCGCCATCCCAGCTGTTTTCATCACTATCTCAGCTACTTCCATCACCATCTTGGCTTTGTCATCAACCAAATCATTCCCATTACCTCACCGACCTTCGTGACTCATCATATACCTGACCTCCATAACAAGGTTTGGTCCTCAATTAAGTCTAACCTCTAGACCAGTCCACCTTGGTCAGGAGCCTATAACCTCCTGGAGAGCCTTTTGTCTCTATCATTAAGCTCGTGACCTCTCATGACCTTAGAGGCAGTCGTACCTTATGTACACAAGGCACCAGTGTACGACATCATCCTGCTTATGTCGCTGAGTGGGAAGAGAGTTAGTGATAAAAGGAGGCAGGGCTTTAGGCCTCTTAGCTAATCAGACCTCCTCACTCCGCTTGCTTGTCTCCGTTGCCATGACAATTGGTTTGTTTACTCGCATCGTACGTCTGGCGCCCAAAATACAATGGTAGCTACTGTGGGTCTCAAAGGGGGAAGAGGCCCATTGCAGCTCCTCGAATTTATAACTAACGTTTTGCATTTATTTTTTTTTCTTGCGCTTGCGGCATTATACTTGTTGACATGCGACGACAGCAGCACAAATGAGCCTCCTGTACATTAAACGGAGGCTCGTTTTTCCTGGCCACGTCGTCTAAGGTTTGTTATTCTTGCTAAATGTCGCTGTAGCCTCTGTGAGGAGGGGTTTAGGGAACATTGTCACCCAGTGTTGTTCTATTGTGGTAAAGGAGAGACTCCGGAGACTACTTAAACAACTTGGGGGAACAAGTAGACGGCCTTGCTATGACCTCTAGAAAGGGAATATTTCTTCAAGAAAATGAAGTAAAGTTTCTCAAGTGCTCCACACACACTTCGACTTTAGACGGAAGAAAACACAAGAATCATCGATAATGTGTTTACATGTGTGAGTTTGTTTCAAGAATACGGACGTGTAGGTAGACAGTCCCTCTCTTGTATGGGGGAACATTGTGTTTATAGACATGGCTCCATAAACGTGATTTGTGTACAGTGAACTTGATCGGTTGTCGAACGACCGACTCTTGATAGAACATTATCTAAATATTAAGTTATGGTAAAATAAAGAAAATTTTTTGTACTTTAGCTACAAAGATCGGGATCAAATGCTTATAAAATACTAAAAGCGCTAAGTGATTGCTCCGTTTTTTTAATCCTATTGAAATATATGGGTGAATTTTTTTGTAAGTGGTGTGGCGTGAATGACGACACTTTGCGACAATCAGTGAATGAAATACTAGAGTGGGGGGCCCAGCCGGCCTCCAGACTGCAGCGCCTCATGCCAGACTCCTTGTAGATACTTTTCCTAGTTTTATGTTTATGTTTGATTGCTGCCTTAAACGTTAGTCAGTAGGCGTGGTACTAGCAGGTCCTGTGTCACTACCGCCACCCTATGTGTTGCTCGCTCGCGCTGCAGTCTCGAGGTCGCTGCTCTAAAATTAAGACAAATAAGATTTTTTTTTTCATGTTTAGATAAGGTCTAGCCTGCATATCGTAAAAGCATGTAATATATCTAGTGTAGTGTTCATATCCTTACAGTATTACAGATAAAATACACAAATTATACAGAAACTGTTGCATATAACATGTATAACGTATATTTATCCATGCTGCTCACCAGAAGTGTGTTTTTTAGACTGCAGTTTAAGAAGCAATGAACAGAAAAAAATACCCATTGTTAAGCTTGTAGATTCACATGTGTGCTATGTGTAAGTATATTTTGACAAGAGTTTCATGTGTGCAGAAATGTAAACAAGTTATAACTACTGTAGGTCTCTGCACTAGGACCTTAAAAACTGGTGGTCATCTGATGTACATTTTTTTCCTTTGTAAAACTCATCCAGTGTGGCGTGAGTGTGTGGTGTGAGGGACCAGCCACCACCCTGCCCGAGGCTTCCACGAGGTCGCTGCCACAACACAAACAAGCCTGGCCGCCTCATGGAAGCTCTCCCCGTGACGCACCACCTGGCTGGTCCCGTCACACCAGCTGTTACCGAACTGTTGTCACATTTTAACATCATACAATGAAAGTGCCTTAGAACAGTTCTGGTGTACAGAGGGTGAGACTATGTGTGTGTTACTACTATTACTGATACTATTACTATTGCTGTTGCTGCTGCTTCTGCTGTGTGAGTGTGTGCGCGAGAGAGAGTGATTGAGAGCGCGTGTGTCTGCGTCTTCACTTCAAGTACACGGGGGAACATGTACTGAATCATCGGCATAAAACATTATATTATCGTTACTGGCTCTCTTGTATCATTCCATGCACCATCTTTTTGATTGTTTATTTTCTTTGTGTTTCTTGCTTCTGTCTGCCTTCAGCGTATGGCTCCTCCTCTGCCGTAGCCACACATGACCTTCCTTGTTTGTGTTCTGACTTGCTCTCAACACCGCCCTAGTTTTCTCTAGTAGACAACAACACTGGATGTGCCTGGTAGCGCTCCCTCATCAGATTTGACCAGGTTTGCCCAGGCCAGCTCAGCAGTCCACCTTGTCCTCACACCGGTCCACCTCTGTCTGGCCCGCCAGCTTGGTCCATCACCCAGTACAGCTTCACCCCACCCATTCACCCGCAGTACTAAATAAAAATGTCTTAAAAGAACAAAAAATAGTCAAATTGGCACGAAATTAGGAAAAACCTTCTTGAGCTCTAACACAATGATCTTGAAATCGTAAGTAAATTTCATTCAAAAGATTGGAGTTATGAGTATGTTAAGGATTATATTTATTACCCAGTATAAGAGGCGTGGGGGATAAGGTAAGGCAGGCGTGGGTGTCACCAGGAAGGGGTGAGTGAGAGGGGAGGGGGAGGTGTGAGGAGCACACCTTCAGGTAGCTGACTGGGCCACACCTTATACTAGCACCCCAAGGTAGAGAGTTCCTCCCACGGTAGCTGATGGCTAGTTACCACTTTGGCAGACCACTAGTTACTAGGAACCTTTTAGTTTACCATTCTGTCAGCCTACTGGTGACTAGTTGTCCACTAGTTACCATCCTGGCAGTCCAATAGGAACTAGGAACCTTCTAGTTACTGCTCTGGCAGATCAATAGTGCCTAGAAGCCTCTTAGTTACCACTCTGACAGATCACTAGTGACAAAGAGCCTTCTAGTTACCACTATCAGATCACTAGTGTCTTGGAGTCCACTAGTAAACACTGTGGCCGGTAACCTCTGCCACGATCATACAAACATCCAATCATCAGGACTTGGGTGTCATAGTGACTAATCTGGAAATTTTACAAAGAGTTTAAAAGTGTTCAGAAAGATTACTGTTAACTCTTAAGGTCTGACCACTAGATCTCGCCAGGGGAGCGGCCGGCACTAGGCACTCCATGCTATAAAATCCTTTCACCATAGATGAGACCTTTGTTTTTCGAGGGGGTGATATATTACATTTGTAAACACTGAGAGTAAACAGAGAGTAAACACTGGCGAGATTTAGTTCCTTAAACCTTAAGATGTAGAACTGTATTAATTGTACAGGTGTGAAGAACAGAAGGTAATGTAGCCACAATGTAATTATTGATTGAAGCATGTGACACGAGAAGACAAAACTGATGAAAATTTTTACAGTTGTTACTCTCGGGGTTGAAGTATTAGGTAATAGACACTCCCGCTTGGTATACATATACAGAGTCCTGCATGACACAGTCTACATCATCATAAACAGTAAGGTCGTTCGCATCTTAGTTGCACGTTGACTAAGGTCAGCTTTTGATAGCTTGCTTACACGTCATAATTGCAGATTTGAATTAATAAAAAACAAAAAACTCTTAGTTATAAACATTTAGATATATCAGAATTATATATATATATATATATATATATATATATATATATATATATATATATATATATATATATATATATATATATATATATATATATATATATATATATATATAGAATTTTCATAGTTTTATAATACCAAATGGATGAATATTTTAAGCTACATGACTATCTGGACAAGCATTAAGGGGAGTCAGGCAGAAAAAAACATTAGAAAATTGTGCTCATTAGTAGAGGCGCCATCAAGGGTTTTTGTTCTGCATGACAATAATTGTGACTTAAACCCAGACGAAAATAGATTGGAAACAATGGCATAATGAACCATTTGTGTGTGTGCGTGTGTGTGTGTGTGTGTCTGTGTGTGCGTTTATATCAGGCGAACTCAGTATACACATGACCACTTCAGGTGACTGTGTGTACATGATCACTATAGGTTACTCAGTGTGCACCTGGTCATTAGAAAGTGTAATAATGGGGAGAATGGAGCATAATTGTCAATAAATGCTCGTGTTTCACTAATTGGCTCTTCCCATCATCAGCGTCACCTTGTACCACTGGCGCTAACTAACACCTGAACCCGGATAGGTACTCAGACGGTAACCTAACTTAAACTAAACTAAATAACCTACACCTAACCTTAACTACACCTAACCTAACCTAACTACTTTTACCTTACCTTACCTTACCTTACCTTACCTAACCTAACCTAACCTAACCCTAACCCTAACCTAACCTTACATACCTTACCTTACCTTACCTTACATACCTTACCTTACCTTACCTAACCTAACCTAACCCTAACCTAACCTAACCTAACCAACCTAACCTAACCTTACCTACATACCTTACCTTGCTTACCCAACCTTACCTTGTAACCTAACCTAACCTAACCTAACCTGTAACCTAACCTAACCTAACCTAACAACCTAACCTAACCTAGCCTAACCTAACCTTACCTTTTACCTTTGTACCTTACCTTACCTACACCTAACCTAACCTAACCTAACCTAACCTAACCTAACCTAACCTTACCTAACCTAACCTAACCTAACCTAACCTAACCTAACCTAACCTAACCTAACCTAACCTAACCTAACTGTACCAACATTCGCAGGTGTAGTAGAAAAAAAAATAGATTCGGGTCCGTTCCGGGTTTAAAGGTCCTACGTCTACACTCTCACCTGCCCAGAAAAAACAAACAACAAACAACTCGGTGTACCTTCAGTGTTAACAGAAATTATTAATACAAACACCTGAATGTTTACACTCTAACATGAAGGCTGTGCAGGTCACGGCGTCTACCTGCACTTCCCTGCACCTCAACACTCAAACCTCCCGTGTGGGTGAGACTTTTTTTTCATATGTTACACATAGTACTGACGTTTAGTTTATGCAACTGTACTTTATATGGAGAAATTAGGAACACGTGGACAATAGACACCCCAAATTATTTCACCTTAAGATTAATCACCCTAAATGAAACGTAATCTAATCTAAACCTAATCTGATCTAACCTAACTCCCACTCAAGGTAGTGTTTGAGTGTTTAATTAGTTGAAAATAAGCTAGGGTGTCTAATCTTCATGTGATGGGATATATATATATATATATATATATATATATATATATATATATATATATATATATATATATATATATATATATATATATATATATATATATATATATATATATTATAATGATTTAATAGATACTCTGATTAGTTTTATTGTAAAGGTTACGAAGTATCGACAATAATAATAAAAGCCTCCAGAGTGTGTCTAAAGGAATCTTAATTTTGCTATTGTATCGATCATCGAATTCGTGTACAAGTCTACTACCTAAACCACAACGTGATGACAGATAAAAAACGACGGAAAATATTAAAATAATATAAAATAAGAATATATTCCGTAAAGATGTGAACATTAAATTCTGTCTCCAGAAACTTGAAAACCACGAGATGATGAAGAATAAAGAATGAAATTAGACGGCATATGTATAAGACAAACTCCTGTAGTATTTTTATTGGCGTGTCTAAGGAGGAGGGAGGTGGAGGGCGGGGGGGGGGGGTAGATGGATCCAGCGATGTACAACCTAAATTTAGCATAAGTGATTAGTGAATACTGATCATGTATGGAACCAGGCAACACAAGTCTCCAGAGATGACACGAGATCCGTAAGATAAATAGTCCTCGTACCTGGTGATCTGAGAGCGTCACTAAACTGTCGACTTAAGCCAAAACACACAAGTTCATCGCCAAAAATATAATCATAATTATACTGAGACTACCTTAACTAGATACGTTCACTTGGCACCACTTACGAGACAATATTATGGTTGTGGAATCTTTTTAAAAATATTCTGAACCATTATTTTGTATTTTGCTGAAGGTAGTAGTTAAGGTAGAGTATTGTTGTAATGTCGAGTGTGTTTTTCGAGGCTAGTTTAGTGCTTTATCTTACGTTAACCAATAAAAGTCTTTATTACGTCTTTATCTACAAGTAACATTCATCACACGAAGCGGGAGAAGGCCCGCTCTGCCTAATGTTGTGTACGTTATTCAAAGCAGGCAGTTAGTGTGGTTCTATGGTACCATGACACGCCTAACTACTGGGCGGGGAGCAACAGTGATTAACAAGAAAAAAAAAATTGCTAAAAATCATGGTACCACGTCAGCACACACACTATACAACTTATGGGGTGGTGGCAAATCACTCAACATAGAGAACAGCAAATTTGTAGACAGCCATCAATGGTACCATGGTACCATGAAACACCTATATAGAAAGAGCGGAGGTAGGTAGAACAGTAGTGTAATATTATCCACTATATGTCCCATGGCACCATTGCTGCCTGATACGACCCCTATCTGGTAGAGAGGGGGGGGGGGCGCCACCACTGCCTTCACCAGAAGGTTAGAGTTAGATCTTCCTGTACACTTGCCAGACGACCCTCATAGCTTGTCGGGTTCATTAGCTTGTCCTTCCTTCTGTGAGAAGTTCCTGAAGAACTTTGCCTCAGCTTTGGGGGTTCCTCCTGATCTATTGCCTCCAGCGACTGGTCTGAAACTCCTGTCGGGGCTGCCCTTTGCAGACACGGGTCCTGATGGTCTTCTGACAGTAAAGGTCTTCCGACTGACTGCCTCCCACAGGTGGTTCATGATGATGGACTGTCTCCCACAGATGGTTCATGATGATGGACTGTCTCCCACAGATGGTTCATGATGATGGACTGTCTCCCACAGGTGGTTCAAGACAAATCCTTCTACAGATGGTTCCCGAGAGAACCACCTGCATGAGGACGCCAAAAGAAGCTGAGAGAGTCTTAGTGTCCGGACAACTGACGCACAAACCTTTTCCATTTTTTGGCACACAATTTTGGTCTACGCTGAAAGACAGACAGACAGTCAGACACGCGAAAGTCGCTGTCTGAGCTATTAGAAAAAATATATACACATTTTTTTCTCTCTCTTTGCTACCAAGTAATTTTTTGTTTGTAAAAAAAAAGAGTATACTTTAAATTTGTAAATATTTATAACCAGAATAAACGTATATTGTTGCTGTTACATAGACGTGTGTATCTTTATAACCTCTTACAGCTGATGATGTGCCAGCACCTCTATATATCGGGAGAGAGAGAACCAATAATAGTGGTGGTGAAGGAGGAAAGGTAAAAGGGGAAAGACGAGGAGAAGGAAAGTGTAGATGTGTTCAACAGACAACACAATATTCAGAGTTTAGGGAAAATTGTCTTAGTAAATTGAAGGGAACTGGTTGAAGAAAAAATAGATTCAGATTCTTTTGTGAAATATGAAGAAGAATCTATCTAATATTTATCTTATATTTCTGAAGAGGATTCCGAATCTAAGATAAATTTATGTATTAGATTCAAAATCATTTACAGACTTATGAGATAAATTGAGACCCACTGTCAGATTCACAGACCAAATATTCAGAAATATATGAAAGATAGACGTATTCATCATACTCATATAAAAATACTTACAATAAAATAAACAAATTATTTTCAGATACATTTAAAAAATTTAGTCATTATCCACACAGAAAAATAAGTTAGAATCAGAAGAAAAAATAATTAGTAATTAATAGACTCGTATTCATTATTGAATATACAAAGTAGATTCAAACCCATATTAAAATTTTGTTTATGAATATTGGATTTAAATTCTCATAGCGAAAAACTTAAAACATCCACGAGACATTGACCCACAAATACCTGGCATAGTAATCTGCCTATGACGGTGTTATCCTTGAAAATACAAAATACAGGTATATATTACAGGTGGAGCATACAGTAAATTGCAACTGGTGAAAGTATCATAAAAATTAATAAATAAACAAAGAGAAGAAACATGGAAGTGAATAAGTAAATAAACAGAGAAATATAGATAAGTTGAAAAAAATAAAAATGAGTATCTTGGATATAAAATCCTAAGTTAATTTCAATAAAATAATACCATAACAGATGATCTCTCTGGTGTAAGCACAACCTGTTCAATTCTCCAAAAAATAAATAAAAATCCATCTTAATTTTTTCTGGTTTATTTTACGAAGATGATGGACGTTGTGTAAGCTGACTATTAACCAGACAAACATTCACACACACAAGGTTAGGCTCAGCTAACAAGAAGCTCAAATAAGCTATACTACGATACTCTTAATTACTAAGATAAAAAAGCCCTTCCTGAATAGCCGCAGGTACAGGTAAGAGTGGGTGTAGTACCTGTTGGCCTAAGTCCTTATTGAGTGGCCCGGGGTTGATTCACTTGGAGTGTTTGTGGGTGTGGGCGTAGGGGAGTGGACGGGGCGTGATGGAAGAAGAGGTGAGGGGGGGGAGGGGCAAGGGAGAGGTAAGAGGAGAGGGAGAAGGTGAAGGGGAGGGAGTGAGAGGTGAGTCAACATACCGCCGCTGAGGTGGTTAATGGAAGAGGAAGCTACAGGGGCAGTTTTGTGTGGTGGTGGTGGAGAAGACCTGCCCCCCTACCCTCCATCCCTACTCTGCCAGACCTGCCTTTACCCTCCTCTTCACCTGCCAGACCTACCTTCCCTCCCTCTACACCTGCCGGGAGATAAGGTTTTAGTGTCTCATTATATTACAGGTAAGAGACTCAGGTGCTCAGTTAATGCTGTGTGATGACATAAATCGGTCAGGAAAATACCACATATATTTTACTATACCACCTTACACCCCTTAAACTTCCCTACACCCTTTACACCTCCCTGCCAACCCCTTTTGCACCTGGAAAATCTCACACCTCCACACCTCCCTACACCCCCACCCTCACACCTCCCTGCACAATCTCTAGTATAGAACCAGTAGGTAACATCCCATTGTAGGATGTAGAAATCCTGACATGAGAAGAGATAATCGTAAGTACATTTAAAGTACCATTTTTGGGACTTATCAACCATATTTTTCCTCTCCACACACCACCACACACACACACACACACACACACACACACACACACACACACACACACACACACACACACACACACACACACACACACACACACACACACCTTACATCTCTTCCCCCCCAAAGTTTAGTCCCCTATTATAAGTTTGGTAGGCCTGTAAGGAACTGGTGGACAAGTTCCTTAAGTCTTGTATTCTCCTCTGGTGTCCCCACGCTCTCTCAGTTTCCTTGGTTCTCACTAGGTTCTGAGAGAGAGAGAGAGAGAATGTTTGTGTGTGTGTGAGAGAAATGATTTGTTCTCTTTTACGTTTTTTCCTGCTATTATGCTGAATGGCCGGAATCAAAAGACACACACACACACACACACACACACACACACACACACACACACACACACACACACACACACAACATCGGTCATCAACACACACACACACACACACACACACACACACACACACACACACGTACGTTCTTCGTCTATTTGTTGTTATTCACTTTTTTATTCTCACAGCTGCAACAGTCTGTACTCTGCCGTTGTGCTTCCCTTCAACAACAAGGCCCACACACCTGTCGCCTCACACAAGCCACCATTTACCCTTCACCAACGCGTCCTTAACCCGAGAATCAGTCGACAACACGTTCTTCGATCATTCAGGTATAATGCTGCTTCCTGGATATCTGTCGCCCCCACTTCAAACAATCCTTCCCTCTCTTTGTTTGCCTTCTCCTTCTTCTTCTTCGCCTTTTCCTTCCTCACCTTCTCCTCTCCTTTCTCACCTCCCCTCTCCTTCTTCGCCTCCCTCTCTCCTTCTTCGCCTCCCTCTCTCCTTCTTCGCTTTCCCATTTTCTTCCTAGCCTTCCCCTCTCCTTTCCTTCCACTCCTTCCTCTCTCCATCCTCCCTCTGAATTAAACTCTTTTTATCTTCCCCCCAAAGAGAGAAAGAGTACATAAAACTACTCTATTTCAGACGTTAAAAAGAGAAACAGCAATGGTGTCAAAAACGCTTATTTATACAGAGGAAAATGTAAGAAGAAAATGCTGACAGAGAACTGATAAGAAAAGAAAGGAAAAAAAAGAGAGAATCACAAGGCCTGCCACTCTTTGATACCGCCGCTATGATAATGAACAATTGTAAAAGTTCCCGGCAGAAAAATAAGGAGAGAGAGGAACACCTGCCGTGATCACCCTGGCTGGCGGAGGTCTGTGCCCCTGAGGGAAATATCGGCCATTGTTGATGTGTTTTTTTTACTCTTATTCATATTTTTACTACTAAAACAAATGATACAAGTGTTACTAAAGAGCGACACTGTAAGCTGTTGAGACAAATATATTTGTACACTACACAAAATACAGGTAATTAAATCTTTTTTTTTAATACACCCATTGAAAGTCGATGTAATTATATGAGTCATTATATATGCAAAATTGTATATCATTGGATGTTCAGACCGAGGTTGTCTCAGCTCTTATCTGCATCATGTTCACAAATGATAGCTCGTTACGTGGAGAAATTAACTGCAGGCTGAATATGTCACCGATATATATTCATTATTTTTGGGGGGTTATGGAGGGCGGGGGTGAGAGGCTTTGTGTATATAATAAAACCCGAATCATTGATGATTAAAAAATTTAAATTAGTAACAGAGTTCTGTCGAGAGTTTCTACCACTCTCTATCATTCATAAATCTGTCTAGCCTCCCTTTAAAATTTTCCAGCGTCCCAGCACTTAATAAAAAGTTGCTAAGCTTGTTCTACTCATCTACCACCCTATTTGAGAACCAGTTTCTTCCTATCTCCCTCCTAAACCTAAACCTATCCATCTTAAATCCGTTGCTACGAGTGCTATCCTGCTCGGATATTATAAGAACTTTATCTATTTCTCCTTTATTGATTCCTTTCACCCACTTAAATACTTCTATCATATCTCCCCGTCACCACCACCACCTCCCCCGTCACCACCACCACCACTGCCGTCACTACTACCTCCTCCGTCACCACCAAGGCGATAACAGAACTCAACATAGAGGACCTGAAACACGTCCACTACGCCGCCTTCACAGCTATTTGACAGTTCCTCGCCGCTGGATATTGCCACAGAAACCTCCACGGCGATAATATATGAGTAAACACAACACTCCCATTGAAAGGTCACATAATCGACGTTGCAGACGCCAACAAACTCGCAGGCAAAATCAAGATCTCGCCTTCCTTCAACGTCTGAGGCAGATGATAGATCAACGTTGATTAAACGAAAGCTGCATATAACCCTCACAAACCAATAAAACCCACTAAAATATAAACTGTTTATCTACACTGTTGCCTATCACCACAAAACTAATTACAACTCTGACTCAAAACACACACCCATTCAAGTTAACTTTGCTTTCGACAACGTCGGGTACAGTCTCATCCAAAAGCTCGCCAACTCTCCCAGCCAGCCACCGCTGCACTGCCCGCTTCAGATGTATGAACTTGAGTCTGTTACTTCGAACCTTTAGATTCATTCGTATCAGTTTCATGTTTTGTTTGGTACTGAGACAGTTTCAAACATCTGAAGCAAGCAGTGCAGCAATAGCTGGCTGGGAGAGTTAACCAACTTTTGGGCGAGACTGTACCACTAGTACTTATTTATATTTCAAATTCCTAGATTATATTTGTTCCATTTTTTTCTGTTTACAAGGATACTCCATTAATGTATTATCCTTTTTTATTTTTGTCTTTAATTAAACGTAACAACAGAGAAGAAAAACAAAACAACAAAGACAAACAATATTTTCCTCCTCTCTCTCTCTCTCTCTCTCTTCTCTCTCTCTCTCTCTCTTCTCTACCCTTTTAAAGGAGAAAGAAAGAGAAGAAGACAAAAGCGGGGAGAGCAGTTTTTCTCTTTCTCTCTCCAATAAAGAGAGAGAGATAGAGAGAGACGAACTGTAAACACTAGTTATTTTCCAGTCATTGCTGTTCCCCTATTTAGTATTTGACACAGTTTATCAAGTTCCTTCAATGGTTTATTAATTTATGGAACGTTTACATGAATGTCTTTTACACAATTAAAAATCACGTTTATTGTATAGTCTTCATGATAGCAAGAGCTGTTACCGTTACAGGTCTTGCATTTTTCAACAGCCATACACAGAAAAAATCAACATTGCTCTTTACTGAACTCATATACTTTTTTAGATTCAATTGTTTCAACAAGTCACAATGAGTGTAACCTAAGGAAACAAGATGATCACCGTTACCTTCATTACTAACCTAACCTAACCTAACCTAACCTAACCTAACCTAACCTAACTCTAACCCAACTCTTGGCTCTCCGACCTCCATTTCTCCTAGTTATGAATGTGGACTCCATCACAGTGCAGAGGCCTCGGATGGACGCCACTGTGTAAACCCACTCTTATGAGGCCATTGAAGTCAGGCACAGTGAGGTGAAATCATAAGACGTCATGACCAGTTCAGATTCGCTGGACTAAGGTGGACTAAGGAGGACTAAGGTGGACTGGGTAACACATTTGTTTTACATCATTTTGTTATTTACATTCTCCAACACTCACCATTACTACAGTCCACGGACAAAGGTCTTGTCTCTCATCTTAAACGGACAACATAACAGCCTGTGTATATCGAGACAACGTGAAAAACTATTTGTTGTCAGACTGAGTCACACTCAGACAATAACTCCAGCAGTAACAGTTCACTCTCTCTAATACAAATTATCCTCACGCCCCATCGGTTTGCATCGTCGAGACAACAGGATCCTGAGAACAAACTTTCTCTGGATGAGGAATTCACTCCAATTTTATTACAAGTAAGTTAATTCCCTATAGTTAGAAGAATAAAGTCAAAATTAAACAAAAAAATCTGAAATTCTATCGAGGAATGTAAGCTGGAGTTTATAATTTAGGAATAACTTACATGTTATTAGGGTGAACCTTTGACCTACAGTATATACTAATAAAAGACGAATCGAGAAGCTCTGTTGCAGGTACACTAACGCTCGTGTGGTTACAATATCATAAGATGAGACCTTCACCTACAAAAATAATAATAATAATAATCCTTAAAAACTACATCACATTTGCCTCTTAGGTGACATTACCATAGAAGCGATATCATAGAAAAATGCCTCTCAAAACACAATACCATTTAACACAGTATTTCCCATATGGCGACAGTATCATTAAAATGGAACCTTAACTTAGATTTCAAGAAAGATCTGTGTATAAAAAAAAAAAATTACTTCCTGACAATATATTTGTGTAAAAATAAATCGCAACATTTCATTTGGTTTGTCAGTCATATGTGTCACCAAATTATAGCACAGTATGTTAATATTGTGACGACTGACAACAAATGAGGTATTGGGAGCGATGGGCCATTGTGTGTATTATATTGGTACAGTGAGCTGGTCTGTGTGTGAGAGAGAGAGAGAGAGAGAGAGAGAGAGAGAGAGAGAGAGAGAGAGAGAGAGAGAGAGAGAGAGAGAGAGAGAGAGAGAGAGAGAGTAATTCTTTTAGTCTATGTAAAAAAGTGCATAAGCAGTTTCTCAAGTGGCTTTTGCAATCTCAAGACAAAGAACGGGGAAGATAGTTCTGTTCCCCACATGAATAAAAACAAAAACAAAAACACACGTGGTGATAGCATCCCCCGTTTCATTTCCGGGAGATTTGTTTAGCTGACGGTGAGCGATACCAGGTGAGAGAGAGAGAGAGAGAGAGAGAGAGAGAGAGAGAGAGAGAGAGAGAGAGGGAGAGAGAGAAGCAAGGAAAAAGACAAGAGAAATAAAAAAAGTTGGACAGTGAAAGTCCCAAAAATAAATGAACAGCAATGTCAAAAACTCAAAAGGACCAAAAAACACAGAAAAATACAAGAATTAAACACTGATTATATTATCGAACACATACGAGATCTTAACATGTCCCACCGCTTAACTAACTTACATTAATAACTATCTATTTAAGTTATGTTGACAAGATGATTGGGCGGACGGACGCACGCATGCATGAAACCTGTCTCTGAAACTCTTGGACTTAAACGAGAAATGGACAAACATTACATTTTTTTTTTACATATTAGTGTAAAAAAAAATATAAGTAGTACATTATTCCAATTACAGTTCTATATATTTCCCGACACAATACGTACTGAAAAGGGTTCGTCACATCACTCCAATATCCTATCTGCTCACACACACACACACATCTACGAGTCGGCCTCCACAAGGGCCTCTGAGACAGGTCGAGATAGGACAGTTGTATCTTCCGCCACCTTTATGCCAGCCTCTTGGGGTTTTACGATATGCTAGCGGCGGGATGGTTAGGTTATACTAGTACTAGCTCACACTGGTCTCTTCTACTAGCTCTAGCTCACACTGGTCTCTTTGACTAGTATTAGCTCACATTGATCACAACTACTAGCCGGGGATGATATGGCCATACTACTATCACTAGCTCACACTGATCACAAGTACTAGTTCGTGAAGATATGGTTTTACTATAACTACTAGCTGGTGAAGATATGGTCAAACTACTATCACTAGCTCACACTGATCACAAGTACTAGCTCGTGAAGATATGGTTTTACTACTATCACTAGCTCACACTGATCACAACTACTAGCCGGGGAAGATATGGTCAAACTACTAGCACCACCTCACACCGGTTATATCCACTCAAGAGCTGCTCCACTATAGGTAAACCAACCCAACATTATATTATGGTGTATTCAAGACAAAGAACACAAAGAGAGACCTCATACCACTACACTGGAATGGAATCGAACCTGGGATCCATCATGACTTATAAGGCACACACACTCCACCACTCCATCATAGAGATAAGGAGTCACAAATCGCAATTCTTGAGGGGACATTTTCTGGTGAGTGGACGAACAAATTTTCAATACCTGGTGATCATCTTCGTTGACTTATGAGACCAAGGGTTTGTTTTCAATTTATTTTTATTGGTCGACACTCGAGGCCGAATATTGTTGTTTAGATTTGGAGTTGTAATATTTTCCTGTTTACCAGTTTTCATTTATGGGTTGTATATTTATTTGTTTATATGACACGAAGGATGACACTGGCATCGTTTATCTCCAGGTGTGGGATTATGAGAGGTGTGTGTGTGTGTGTTTATAATATCTAGCATAAACTAATAATAATAAATAAATAGAAATACGTCTGAACATACACGCAGAAGAATTATGTTTTTAATCATAAATATTATTTTTCAGGGTAACCTTTGTAAATCACACCAAAAAAAAAAATATCACCTGAATTACAATAAATTGCAGCGACAATACCTGAATTACAATATATTACACTGATGTTGCCCGAATTACAGAGAATTAGTATAAAACTGGAATGTTATATCATACTATCTGAATTACGACATATTGTAACGAATCGCCAGCAATTATTAAAAGTTACAATGGTATAGAATAAAAATACCTAACATGTATACAGTATACTTAATGTATGGATGTATAGTGACAGATAAGACAGTGTATACAGCATGCTGGTGGAGGTTTGGGTGTATACTGACTTAGATGGCAGTGTAGACAGAATGCTGACTTCTCGGGGGAGTCAGTATTGTGTCAGCATAAGCAAGGATCTCTCGACTTGGTGAGGCGGTGCTAATGGTTCAGTCACTGTCATTAAACGGAGATTAACTTAATACTATATGATTTATTGATACCAGCTGGTGGAGAGAGAGAGAGAGAGAGAGAGAGTATAATATATAGTTAAAAGATAAAGAGGAAAAGGGAGAAATGAAGATAAAAATAAGTAGACAGACAGACAGACAAACAGATAGACGGAGAATTAAGAATAAAGAAACAGAAGTACAGACATACACAAGGAGATATAATTTACCAAAACAATTTCAAAACACACACACACACACACACACACAGTCATCATTGACACATCCTGACACTGAAGGGTCAGACATGCACCTGGCGCCCTCTCAGCCAGGTCAACTGTTGCTGGGCCCATACCAACCCCCTCCCCTGAACCCTCCTCCCCACCGGAATATCAACAAGTTCTCGCCAGAAGTTACAATTTCATTTAGGAAAGGAACGGAACCAGTGTTAAACAGAGGTGAACAGTGGTGAACAGTGCTTAAGTCAGTGAGAACAACTCAACAGTAACAGTCGCACCCAAGTTAACCTTCACATAGTGAGGTCCCAGGTACCCAGTGATAACGGCCCGTGATAACCAGCGATGTGTTAATCCGTCTACGATAGGAAGGCCTGGGACCAAACCTCACTCATATAACACCATCTGTGAGGGAATTACTACACCACATGTCCCTCATAACACCATATGTGAGGGAATTGCTACACCACGTCAAGTCCCTCATCACACCATCTGTGAGGGAATTACTACACCACGTGAGGACCCTCATAACACCATCTGTGAAGGAATTACTACACCACGTGAGACCCCTCATAACACCATCTGTGAGGTAATTACACCACGTGAGGTCCCTCATAACACCATCTGTGAGGGAATTACCACACCACGTCAGGTCCCTAATAACACCATCTGTGAGGGAATTACTACACCACGTGAGGACCCTCATAACACCATCTGTGAGGTAATTACACCACGTGAGGACCCCCATAACACCATCTGTGAGGGAATTACTACACCACGTGGTCCCTCATAACACCATCTGCGAGGGAATTACTACACCACGTCAGGTCCCTCATAACACCATCTGAGGGAACCACTACATCACGTGAGGTCCCTCCTAACACCATCTGGGAGGGGGTTACTACACTACGTGTTTGCTGTTCAACACGTACAATCCTACATTAATCTGTATGTTCACTGTATGTTCCTTTACCTTTCTCTAATGAAGGCTTTTGTTAAACCACCAATGTATGTAATAAGTCATTTATGTCCAATGCATATTTTCAGCCTTCGGGCTGCAGAACTTTTCAATAAACCGTTAATTATTATTATTATTATTATTATTATTATTATTACACACACAGTCCTTCCCCAGCCAATGATACGGAAAAATCACCCTGGCCAATTATCATGTAATTTAGGGGCCTATTCAGGACGCGGCCCCTGAAAACTATAGTGAAGACGCAAGGGTTAAATGGCCTCTTCAGAAGTTGCTACACGTCTTGGTGTGTGTAGGAGAGAGAGATAGAGAGAGAGAGAGAGAGAGAGGGAGAGAGAGAGAGAGAGAGAGAATGTGATTAGCGAGGTGGTGTAATCAAAATATCGAGTAGGCTTAACCTCTCTCTCTCTCTCCTTTTCTCAACCCTCTGGCTCGTTCCTTGTCTATTTCTGCTTTCCCCTTTCTTCTTATCTCTTTTTCACTTTGTTTGTCTCTTTCTCCTTTTCTGTTTCTTTATCTCTATCTCTCTTCTCTCTGTTTGTCTCTTTTCCCTGTGTCTTTCTTCCTATCTCTTTTCTCTCTGTTTCTCTCTGTTTGTGTCTCTTTCTCCTTTACCATCTCTTCTTGCTATCTCTCACTTCTCTCTGTTTCTGTGTCTCTCTCCTTTCCCCTGTCTCTTCCTATCTCTCTGTGGTTGTCTCTCTCTCCCTCCCTCTGGTCATTTACCCCCATCATTCACCAATTAGCGGGGACTAATGGGTTAAGGCAATATAGTGAACCAACTGTCCATTATCTCATCACCAGTTCGAGAGAGAGAGAGAGAGAGAGAGAGAGAGAGAGCTAATGACACCCTCTCAATACACGTCAGTCATCTCTCTCGATATTAAGATAGCTGGCAAACACCATCCACTCCAGTTTCCGGTAAGTGAATAAAGGAGATATTTCTCATTCATCTTGCACATCATTTGCTCTCCTTCTCTTGCACAATATCGTCCATCAAACTCACTCGCCAACAATATCCTGGAAACTTATCTTAATTCATCTTTTCCTTCAGTCTCTCTCTCTCTCTCTCTCTCTCTCTCTCTCTCTCTCTTTCATCTTCTCGTGTACAAAAAAAAATCCCAAAGTGGCAACTCGTATAAGGTCGCTAGTTGAGTTGTCAGTGTTTATTTTTGTTGTTAATTATTTCATATTTCAGAACTGATTTTATATAAATTATAAATATTTCTCTAAAGGTGAGGATTAAATAAAATAGGGAGGCTTATTATTTATGATAATTTTCGATACGTTTTTCCAGACATATATGATTGTTTTTTAAAATACGTAAATACATTATTATGGTTATATAAATTTAGAAATGTTAAGTATATTTTGTTCGATCATTTGCAGTCATTTGATATTTGTATGACAAGTCACATGACATAAAATATCTGATATCTGATCAGCTAAGTATTGCATGATACTTTTCAAATAATAATAATAATAATAATAATAATAATAATAATAACAATAATAATAATAATAATAATAATAATAACAATAATAATAATAATAATACTAATAATAATAATAATAATAATAATAATAACTCCATTACTTCAGAAACACATAAAAAACACAAACTCTACCTATTCCAGCTATTCCTTTCCTAAGTACGAGTTACGAATCTTTGTAAATCAATTCCCTCAATGATGATTATTTTCCCCGTGATAATACTTAACAGTGACATCGAACCTTCAGGCCATTGGGTGTAACAGTGACCAGCAGGCCAGGACGAGGAGCTCACCGCCATGACACACAGGGTAGTGAAGTTCTTAGGTGCAGTAGTATTTGTCAAGCCTTATATCCTCCTGTGACGGCTGTTGTGGGTCTCAAGAGTTCCAGTGAGTGACAGCCTTTGTGATGGTTAAAAGCTCCATTGAGTAACGGCTTTTGTGGAGGGTTATAAGAGATCGAATGAGTGACTGCTTTTGCGATGATTAAAAGGTCCATTAATTGACGGCTTTTGTAGAGGTTAAGAATACCAATGAGTGACGGACGCAGAGTTCCAGTGAGTGACCCCAGTTGTGGACCTCAGAGAGTTCCAATGAGTGACGTTGCAACTAGAGGAAGTTGGCCACTAGACAAGTGGGTCAGTTTCCTCAGTTTGTCAACACGACCAACACACATCTTGTTGACATAGTGTAATTTGTTTTGTGTTTGGTGTGTGTGTGTGTGTGTGTGTGTGTGTGTGTGTGTGTGTGTGTGTGACAATCAACTGCATTAAAATTTCCTATTCTCCATCATTATCTTCATATTCTTTCTCTACTTCCTTTGTTCTTATCACTGAAATTCACATTACATCGTCTTCTCTTCTTTATCTATCATTCTCTTTGTCCCTCCTCATTTCTCTGTCTTCTAATGTATGTAAATTTGGTGTATTTGACAGAATATATTGAAGGAAAACTTAATCTGACAACTGAGCCCCTATATATGAAGGGAGAAATGAGTGTTTGATTCTTTCCTTCTTTCCTTTAATTGTTCTATTTTCTCACTAAGGTTGACCTCACATTCCGAGGACGAGTGGACTATCAACCCGTTAACACTGTTGCCTCTTGATGGGCTGTAGTGTTCATACATCTAGTGGAGGCTGATCCTTCAACGTTCTATAAGTGGCCTTACGGTAGTGATCCAAGTACCACCATATCAGGGTCAGGTGATCCTCCAGTGATCCAAGTACCGCCAGATCAGGGTCAGGTGATCCTCCAGTGATCCAAGTACCGCCAGATCAGGGTCAGGTGATCCTCCAGTGATCCAAGTACCGCCAGATCAGGGTCAGGTGATCCTCCAGTGATCCAAGTACCGCCAGATCAGGGTCAGGTGATCCTCCAGTGATCCAAGTACCATCAAGCCAATATTGGGTGACCGATCCTTCAGTGACCATATGCAATTAGACTGGTGACAGCTGATCCACCAATGATCCAGTATCGGGGTGATCCACAGGCTGATGCAGGTTTTCTTCTGATGAGCGCCTGTACCTTGGGAATGGGGAAAGACCACCTCGGATTTATTAACGCACTGATATGGATTGAGAAGCATAGTGAGGGGGGGGGGGGTAGGGGAAGGGAAGGTGGAGAGCGAGGGAGGGAGAGAAGGTGGGAGGGTGAGGGGAGACAAAAAGGGTGGGGAAAAGGAAAGAGGGGCAGTCGGAAGTTGATGAGGAAGAGGAAGAAGGAAAGTGGATGGAAGGGGGGTTGGAGGAGGAAGGAAAGAATGGTGTAATGTGTTGGAGAAGATTGACGAGGCAGAAAGGTGGAGAAAGTAAGTAGGGGGGAAGAAGGAGGGGGGGAAGACAGGGGTAAGTAGAGGTAGGGAAAGGATATGAAGAAGGAGAAGGAAGAGGAAGAAAGGAATGGAAGAGGAAAGGAGTGATGGGTGTATAATTGGGAGGGAAATAGGAGAAGGGAATGGAAAGACGAGAAGAAGAATGAATGGGAAAGGGAAAATGCAGAAGGGGAAAGAAAAGGACAGAGGGAAGAAAATAATGGGAACTGGAGAAGGATGCGAGAGAGGTGGGTAAAAGTGAGGAAGCGTTGGAATGGGAGAGAAGAAAAGGAAGAGGAAACTAAAAGATGACTCAATTTTTAAGAGAGAGAGAGAGAGAGAGAGAGAGAGAGGTCGATTCAGTGAGTGTAAAAGCTGGCTATACAAGACCAGTGGAGCGAAACAACTCAACATAGTCTGATAAACAAGATGACACACACACACACACACACACACACACACACACACACACACACACACACACTCTCTCTCTCTCTCTCTCTAGCTACAACATCCTTCGCACCTTACATCTCATTCCCCGTCTTTTATTCTCCCTTTATCACCTTCATCTCCCTCCCTCCTCAAACTCTCCCTCTATCTCCCTCCCTCCTCATACTCTCCCTCTATCTCCCTCCCTCTTCATACTCTCCCTCTATCTCCCTCCCTCCTCATACTCTCCCTCTTTCTATTTAGTCTTAATCTTCCTCAAATCTCTCCTAACCTCCTTCTCTCTTCCTCAATTCTCCACCCCTCCTCTTTCTTTACTGTACCTTCTCTCTCTGTCCACTGTCCCTGTCCTGTCATCCATCCACCAACTCCTTCCACTACACATCCATCCTATCCTTACCTCTTCTCTATCAATAAAGCAAAATAAAACTAATTTCAATAATCTGGGGATCAAACAGCGCCCATCAGCTGTTCCATACCTGTAATTCCCCGTAGTGAGATCACCTGTCCACTAAACCACAACAAACTTCCCGTCAATGTACAATAATGTACCAATTTTCAACATGTCATAAAGGTCGAATTACCCTCCTCTGTCCCCCAGGGTTAATTGCCCACTTAACATCAAATTGGTTAGTAATTAGGAGGGCTTAACTATTGTATTACCGCTGTAGAGGCTTGATATTGGGAAAAGCTCACGGCGCATTCTGTTGCATAAATTCTTACGACTGAGTGGCCTGTGCAATTTGCCCGCACTTATTGCCTCGTGCTCTTGGTAATGTTGCTGTTATATATATATATATATATATATATATATATATATATATATATATATATATATATATATATATATATATATATATATATATATATATATATATATATATATATATATATATATATATAAAACGATAGACAACGAAAGAGAAGTTGTATTATTGTAATTTATCGATAAATACAACAAATACAATTATTTTCATTTTTAATTGTACAGCACTTAGTTATTTTGAGAGTACGGAGCAGGAGTGGATAAAGTGCTCACCCCTTGTTCCATGGGTCGGTAATTCGATCCCCGGGCACCCCCAGTTCACCCAGCTGCAAATGGGTATTGGGTACCTAAGTTAACAATATGGGGAAGTGGAGTGCAGTACCGGCCGTGTTGCCTCCTCGTGTACCGAAGGCTTAAGTATACAGCGTGTTGCATTCACACTGTCCCCAACAGGCAGTCATGCCGACGAGACTCGGTTTCACTTAATTATTTAATATCTTGAACCACTGAATCAGAAACAATAGTTATCACACGAGTCAGTGAAGGTAATACTGAGGTCATATTGTCTCACTAGCCAGAAACAGTACAGCGAGAGTCTTAGAAATTTTCAGTTCACTTTACCTCTATGACGGTGGGGGAACAAATCTCGTCCAATTAGAATTTCATTACAATTTCGACAGCATTTTGGCCAACGTCGCAAAAGGTAAATAGTTAAATGTTATATCACATTCTACAATGAAAAATTGCCATGTAAATTTCTTAGAATCGAAAATCTTAATTCTAGGTATGCCAACCTGTTGTCTTGTATCCGACACACTTTTTGTTCTCTACATGTACTTTATATAATATTTTTGACCAATCATATCTCACAAAACGCAAATGTTATTATCCAGAGATTACCGATAACAAGTTTATTGGTCCGACAATTTGATTACCCAATTGTTAAAGGTCAAGGTTGAGGTGTTAGGGATAAGGGCTGAGAGGTCAAGGGTCAGAAGTCAAAGGTTAGGGATCAGAGTCAGAGATTAGGGGTCAGAATTCAGATGTTAGGGGTCAATTATTAGATACCAGTTTGTGTATCTAGGGACTCGACCCGTCAGCTTTGGTTTATCTCTTTCATAGGTCTTCCATCATTAGATCTTTTATGACTTATTAAAGATCACATGAAGATTAGACACCCCAGCTTTTTCCACCTAATGCTTAAACATCATAACGCTACCTTGGGTTTGGTTAGTTTAGCATTAAGGAGTTTAATCATCCGGTGAAATAAGCTGGAGTGTCTAATCTTCATGTGATCTGTTGCTAATTCCCGCAGGAGACACAGTCACTACCCTTACGTTGTGTGTATCAGTAAAATAAAACAAACTCCAGGGAAATTATCCACACTGACCCATCCTACGACAATCAAGGTTTTTTACTTCATTTGGGCATTTGTTCAGCTGATAATGACCTCTACCTGTGACCTTATCTATACAGGTCACTTTTACCAGAGGTCAGCTAATGGTGACCTCTCCCTGTGACCTTATACATACACCAGGTCACATATACCAGAGGTCAGCTGATAATGACCTCTACTTGTGACCTTATCTATACAGGTAACATATACCAGAGGTCAGCTGATGGTGACCTCTACCTGTGACCTTATACATACACCAGGTCACATAAACCAGATATTTCGTTTCACAGGCAAATTTGAAAGTAGTTAGACACCATTAACGTCTGGCTAGAACTGTTTACAGCGTAATAAAGAGAATTTTACGAGAATAACCGAAGCTCAGATGTAGCTTAAGCGTACAGGCTGGTATATGGGGTATTATATATGAGTTTGTATGCGAGTATGTGCATTTAATACATGAAAAAGAGAGATATACACATTTAAGGCAGCCACTAAATGCCTTCACACACACACACACACACACACACACACACACACACACACACACACACACACACACACACACACACACACATTAATCATGAATGGGTCCATTATCAGGTTTTCAAACAAGTTTTCCATCAGTCGCGAAGCTCAATGTATGTCCAGTGTAATTATTAAGCTAAATATTACCCCACTTGTCCAACCAGGCGTGGGGAGGGGGAGGTTACTGGATACCTGACTGCAAAGTGTCTCGTCCGAAGGAGACCAGAAAACACTAGAAATAAAGTTATTGGTTGAAGGTTTCTTTTCATCAGTTATTTATATGTGTTCCACAAAGGTTCTCCCCATGGTCGACCCCAGGCTGAGCTGACTGAACTGTGTGTGTGTGTGTGTGTGTGTGTGTGTGTGTGTGTGTGTGTGTGTGTGTGTGTGTGTGTGTGTGTACATAGCAACTATGTGTGTATGATGTAACTAGAATTGATAATGATTGTAACGTATACGCCACTGGTAAACAATAATCTATATAATTTGAAACACTCCGCACGTCATACGGTTCTCTCTCTGCCTCACACACACACACACACACACACACACACCTCGTCTATACAACACAGGATATTAAGGTCAGATGAACTAACCCAGCCAGGATATCTTCTGTACACAACTCGGGTCAGACCACCGGGAAAACTAGTCTCTCATGTTGATCTTGGAACTGAAATATATTCGTATATTGGAGGATTGGTGTGAGAGAGAGAGAGAGAGAGAGAGAGAGAGAGAAGAAACAATATAGTAGCAGCTTCCGTGAATTAACTAGTAATATCCCCGGGTTACAGAGTTGATACGAGACAACGCCTGGCTGGAAGATTCAATTAAACCGTCTCGACAATTGTGACTTATCTTAACCATTTGTTGACGACGGTTCGATAATGTGAGCAAGAACGACGTGGAGGGAGAGCAACCTAACCTAACCAACCTAACCTAACCAACCTAACCTAACGCAACCTGAAACTAACTAAAGCTAACCTAACCCAACCTAACCCAATCTGAGCCTAACCTAACTTAACCCAATCTGAAACTAACTTGAGCTAACCTAACCTAACCTAACCAACCTAAACTAACGCAACCTGAAACTAGTTTAAGCTAACCTAACCTGACACAATGCGAACCTAACCTAACCCAACTTAGCCTAGCCTAACCTGACCTATCTCAATTAAAATAACCTCACTTGACTTAACCTAACCTCACCTTATCCAGACTCTTATAATAATATCGTTTTACCCCCCCCTCTCTCTCTCCTCACTGTCCGCCCAATCCACCCACCCACCCACACCACTCACCCATCCACCCAGCCACACACCCCACCATCCACCCACCCACCCAGCCACACACTCATCCACCCACCCACCCACCCCCTCCTCTCCACTAAAGTTTTTAATACTCAGTTCAACATTCAGCCATCTCTTTTCTCTTTATATTTTGCAGTCAGGTGATCCCTCCTCTTGCCCATTGTCTCTGCTATACTTCTGCTATACTCCGACTACCTGCTATACCCAAAAACCAACCCCTATACCCTGAGAGAATACCTGCTATACCTCTACTATATTTTTCTTTACTTTTGCTATACCCGGACCACACTTATTATAACTACATACCTAGAGACTACACTTGCTATACCTCTACATACCCTAGGACTACACTTACTATACATCTGCACTATACCCTGGGACTACACTTGCTATACCTCTGCTATACCCTAGGACTACACTTGCTATACCTCTACTATACCCTAGGACTACACTTACTATACCTCTGCTATACACTAATTTGTATTTACATAATATAAGTTTATTGTCTTCATCTCTGCTTTTACTCAGATACAAAAACTAATGAATAATTTGAAGCAGCCACAGGGCTTTTTTTCTGATATATTCGAACTTTATTATCCAGTTGTTTTTGGTGTCGGTTTTAATACGTGTCGAAAACAGTCCAACTTTTCAGGTCTCTATGAAAATTTTAATAAATCCTATTAAATGAGCCATGCTGTGAGTTATTCACTAGTAAGCTTTTTTTTAATTATTTTAGTTTTTATTCGCTTATTTTGGTCTTATTCTCATCAACATGTTATGTTTTATCATTTAAAGTGTTAATATTTTCTTGGGGGCACAATTCTCTCTGGGGATATTTTCAGAACAAATTTGGTAGAGGGAGAGGTAAATATTTATGAAAAATTTGTCTCAGACAAAATATTCTTGAAATGTTAATTCTGGGGACATTTTTTCTGTGATACACACAATCTTGGGGACGATATTGAATGAGTTACACTTCCTTCCTGTCTTCACCCAGATTCAGTAAAAGAAGAAATTAGCCAAGCCTCGTTAGCGTGGTAATAAAGGTATTGGCAACTGTCTCTTTCCTCTCTTCTTCATCTCCTTTTCATTCTTCTTTTTCTCTTCCAAACACCTAATAACACGATCTTTATTTTATTTTGTATATCATATTCAAGTCTCACCGTGTGTGTGTGTGTGTGTGTGTGGTATGTATGCATGTATGTATGTATGTATGTAAGGTATGCATGCATTTCATCCATCTATCCATTTCAAAAAAGTAGTAAACCAAACAAACGCCGAGTATGACAGGCAAGTTTCTGCAGGTCAAGACAGCCTGAGAGAGAGAGATGGGAGATAGAATGGCAAGGCTGTGTGTGTGGAGAAATGTTCTGGACCCGGTACAGCTGCAGGTGAGTGAACCCATTCACACACAGCTGCAGTGTCTGACTGCCCGGCAGCAGCCGGTAGAGGTGAGGAACCGACCAGACGCGAAGACAGTGCTGCAGTGGCGGAACTGACTGACCCACACAGGCCGCAGGATGAGCCGACGGACCCACACAGCCGCAGGAGGAACTGACTGGACTGCCAGTTACAGCCGGTGATAGTTCTGACTGACTCACATACTGTCTTAAAAGTCAGCGAAACTTAAAATGTAGACACTCAGGTCTGTTCTCAAGATCAAAAGAAGCGACCTCAAAGACGCAAGTTGTCCACATGTAAGTTAAAGGTGAGTTACACACTGGGAGAAAGGAGAGGAGGAGGGTGAGAGTGTAGAAGAAGGAGAAGAGAGTGCAGAAGGAGGAGCTGATCAGTGAGAGGAGTTAAGAAGGAGAAGTGGGAAGGGAGCAGAGAAGGAGGAGAAGGAGGAGGAATGGTGAGGGGAGCAGGCGGGAAAAGGAGTAGTAGGAAGAGAGGAAGAGAACAGGAAAGAGAAGAAATGGAAAGAATGAGAGAAAATAAGCAAAAAGAGAAGTGGAGAGGAGTAGAGGAAATAAGGTGAGAAATGAAGAAGCCCAGGTAAAGGAAAGAGGTACAAAAAGGAAAAGTAGAGCACAGAGGAAAAGAGGAAGAAAAGATGGAAATAAAATAAAGAGAAAAAATACAATAAAAACAAAGTGAATATAAGATCATGTTTAAAACAATATAAACTATTCTGTCTGTCATTGTTTACTGGATCAATGGTATAGAGAGAGAGAGAGAGAGAGAGAGAGAGAGAGAGAGAGGAGAGAGATGAGAAGGAAGGTAACGTAAGAGGGCACAAGAAAATGAAGATAAAAAGGCCGAAAAAGATAAAGAGATGTAGCAAGAAAAGCTAAGATGAAGGAAAAGATGAAGGAATGAACAGCGCATCGGAAGGTCCTCAACAACCCTGGACGACACATGAGTTTCTTTCAACCTCTGTGTTGAAGAAAAGGAAGAGGAGGAAGAAGAGGAAGAGGAAAGAAAAGAAGATGATGATGAAGGAAAAAAGAAAGAAGCAAGAAGAAGTAAACAATATTAAGACCCCCAAAGGCTTGTTATTTCCTGTTTAAAAAAAAAGAAAAAGAAAAAATTTAACAAGAAGAATGAAGTATAAAAAGAAAAAAAAAAAAGTAAAAAGAGAAACAAGAGAATAAAAAATAAAAGAAAAAATTGAATGGAAGGAAAAATAAAAAAGAAAATTGAATGACATAAAAAGAAAGAAATTAGTGCAACAGCCATCACACAAGACCAAGGCAGACACAGACATTCACGACCCTACAACCCCCCCCTCCTCGTTGCCTGTGTTTAAGCCAACTTCTACCTCGACTACTTTTTCTGGGATTCAAAAAGGGAAGGAAAAGCCTCAACAAAAGCCTCGTAAATAATGAATCGGGTGTAAACAAAAGTGCAGGTGCTGGATACCCCGAGTCAACAGACAAACAAGAAGGGAGACGTTAGATCGTGTGTGTGTGTGTGTGTGTGTGTGTGTGTGTGTCCCCAGTTTAAGTGATGCTCTTTTAGGTGGGGATAATTACAAGTTGAACACACACACACTCTGAAGATAAAAATAGAAAAAAGAAGAGAGAGAGAACTTGTTTAAACACAGTGTCCAAAACCACGTGAATTCAATCAGACCATCAACACATACCTTTACTTGAGGTAACAAAAATAATAACCTCTTTTAACCCCCACTTCCTATCTGGGCTGGGATATAACAAATCTGACTGGAGCATCTTTGTATCTGTCTGTAACCATAAACTCCTTAAAATTGGAACAAAAAATACCCCTGTAATCATATCAT
>NW_024729695.1:0-9368 GCF_018991925.1 Homarus americanus | reverse complement strand
ACTCGACCAGGGGACTTTGTTATACTCGATGAGGGGCCTTTGTTATACTTGATCAGGGGGCTTTGTTATACTCGGTCAGGTGACATTGTTATTCTCGATAAGGGGGACTTTGTTATACTCAATTAGGGGACTTTGTTATACTCTATCAGGGAACTTTGTTATACTCGATCAGGGGCCTTTGTTATACTCGTTCGGGCGCTTTTGTTATATTCGATCAGGGGGCTTTGTTATACTCGATCAGGGGCCTTTGTTATAATCGTTCAGGGGACTATGTTATACTCGAACAGGGGACCTTGTTATACTCGATCAGGGGACTTTGTTATACTCGATCTGGAGCCTTTGTTATACTTGATCAGGGGGCTTTGTTATACTCGATCAAGGGACTTAGTTATTCCCGATAAGGGGGACTTTGTTATACTCGATGAGGGGGCTTTGTTAAACTCGATCAGGGAAATTTTGTTATTCTCGATCATGGGCCTTTGTTAAACTCGATTAGGGGACTTTGTTATACTCGACCAGGGGACTTTGTTATACTCGATGAGGGGCCTTTGTTATACTTGATCAGGGGGCTTTGTTATTCTCGGTCAGGTGACATTGTTATTCTCGATAAGGGGGACTTTGTTATACTCAATTAGGGGACTTTGTTATACTCGATCAGGGAACTTTGTTATACTCGATCAGGGGCCTTTGTTATACTCGTTCGGGCGCTTTTGTTATATTCGATCAGGGGGCTTTGTTATACTCGATTAGGGGCCTTTGTTATAATCGTTCAGGGGACTATGTTATACTCGAACAGGGGACCTTGTTATACTCGATCAGGGGACTTTGTTATGCTCGATCAGGGACTTGTTATATTCGATGAGGACTTTGTGATTCTCGATCCTTGGGACTTTGTTATACTTGATGAGGTGCTGTTATATGCTTTCAGTAGGGGGACTTTGTTCTACTCGATCAGAATTTGTTATACTCGATCAGTGGACTTTGTTATATTCGATGAGGACTTTTTATACTCGATCATGGGACTTTGTTATACTCTATGAGGGGCTTTGTTGTATCTCGATCGGGAACTTTATTATACTCAGTGAGGGACATTATACTGGATCAGGACTTTTGTTTTTACTCGATGAGGGGCTTTGTTACTCTCGATCAAGGGACTTTGTTATACTCGATCAGGGGCGCTGTTGCCTATACTCGATCAGGGCTGTTATACTCGATCAGGGGACTTTGTTATACTCGACCTGGGACTTTGTTATACTCGATGAGGGGCCTTTGTTATACTCGATGAGGGGCCTTTGTTATGCCCGATCAGGGGACTTTGTTATAATCGATCAAAGGACTTTGTTATACTCTATGAGGGGGCTTTCTTATCCTCGATCAGAGAACTTTATTATACTCGGTGAGGGGACTTTGTTATACTGGATCAGGGGACTTTGTTATACTCGATTTGGAGCCTTTGTTATACCTGATCAGGGGGCTTTGTTATACTCGATCAGGAGACTTTGTTATTCTCGATAAGGGGGACTTTGTTATACTCGATGAGGTGGCTTTATTATACTCGATCAGGGAACTTTGTTATACTCGATCAGGGGCCTTTGTTATACTCGATCAGGGGACTTTGTTATACTCGACCAGGGGACTTTATTTTACTCGATCAGGGGCCTTTGTAATACTTGATCAGGGGGCTTTGTTATACTCGATCAGGGGACTTTGTTATTCTTGATAAGGGGGTCTTTGTTATACTCGATTAGGGGGCTTTGTTATACTTGATCAGGGGGCATTGTAATACTCGATCAGGGGACTTTGTTATTCAAGATAAGAGGGACTTTGTTTTACTCGATCAGGGGGCTTTGTTATACTCGATCAGGGGACTTTGTTATATTCGATGAGGGGACTGTTTTATACTCGATCATGGGACTTTGTTATACTCGATCAGGGGCCTTTGTTATACTCGATCAGGGGACTTTGTTATACTCGACCAGGGGACTTTGTTATAGTCGATCAGGGGCCTTTGTTATACTTAATCAGGGGCTTTGTTATACTTGATCAGGGGACCTTGTTATTCTCGATAAGGGGGTCTTTGTTATACTCGATGAGGGGCATTTGTTATACTTGATCAGGGGGCTTTGTTATACTCGGTCAGGGGACATTGTTATTCTCGATAAGGGGGACTTTGTTATACTCAATTAGGGGACTTTGTTATACTCGATCAGGGGACTTTGTTATACTCGACCTGGTACTTTGTTATACTCGATTTGGAGCCTTTGTTATACTTGATCAGGGGGCTTTGTCATACTCGATCAGGGGACTTTGTTATTCTCGATAAGGGGGACTTTGTTATACTCGATGAGGGGGTTTGTTATACTCGATCAGGGAACTTTGTTATACTCGACCAGGGACTTTCTTATATACTCGATCAGGGTCCTTTGTTATACTTCAGTCAGGGGGCTTTGTTATACTCGATCAGGGGACTTTGTTATTTCTCGATAAGGGGTCTTTGTTATATTCGATCAGGGGATAAGGGGGGCTTTGTTATACTCCAATCAGGGGGCTGGTTATACCCGATCAGGGAACCTTTGCTACACCTGATCAGGGGCCTTGTATACCTGTTCAGGCGTCTTTGTTATAATTCCGACCAGGGGACTTTGCTATACCCGGGATTAGGGCCTTTGTTAGACTCCGATCAGGGCCCCTTGGTTATACTCTCGGATCAGGGACTTTGTTATACCTGGGATCATCAGGCGACTTTGTTATACCTGATCAGGGCTTTGTTACATCTAATCAGGAACTTTGTTATACCTGGATCAGGGCCTTTGTTATAATCGTTCAGGGACTTTGTTATACCCGGGATCAGACCTTGTTATACCTGACCAGGGAGTTTGTTATACCTGACCAGGGACTTTGTTATACCCGATCAGCCTGTTAAACTCCGGATGAGGGCCTCGTTATACCTCGATCAGGGACTTTGTTGTACCCGGGATCAGGGACATTTGTTATACTCCGATCAGGGGGCTTTGTTATACTCCGATCAGGGAACTTTGTTATACTCGATCAGGGACTTTGCTATACTCGATCAGGGGACTTTGGTTATACTCGATCAGGGGACTCGGTTATACCCGGATCAGGGACTTTGTTATACTCCGATCAGGAGTTTATAATCTGGCAACCATGGGCCTTTGCTATGGCACTCGATGAGTGGGGACTTTTGGTTATACCCGATCAGGGGCCTCGCTGTAATCGTTCAGGTGTCTTGTTATACTCGACCAGAGGACTTTGTTATCCCCGATCATGGGACTTTGCTATACCCGATGAGCGGGCTTTGTTATACCCGGATCAGGGACACTGTTATAGACTCTAGGGTCCTTTAAGTCATACCTGGATCTAGGGCCTTCGTTATACTTTGATGAGGGACTTTGTTATAGTCGACCAGGGGACTTTGTTTTACCCGCGATCAGGGACTTTGTTATACTCGATCAGGGGGCTTTGTTATACTCGACCAGGGGACTTTGCTTATACCTGATCTGGAGCCTTTGTGTTATACTCGATCAGGGACTATGTTATTCTCGATCAGGGGCTTTGTTATACCTCGATCAGGAACTTTGTTATACTCGATCAGGGCCTTTGTTATAATCGTTCAGGGACTTTGTTATACCCGACCAGGGACTTTGTTATACTCGATCTGGAGCCTTTGTTATACTCTGGATCAGGGGCTTTGTTATACTCGATCAGGGACTTTGTTATTCAAGATAAGGGGCTTTGTTATACTCGATCAGGGGCTTTGTTATACTGATCAGGAACTTTGTTATACTCGATCAGAGGCATTTGTTATACTCGTTCAGGCGTCTTTGTTATACTCGACCTGGGACTTTGTTATACTGATCAGGGGCCTTTTGTTAAACTCGATCAGGGCCCCTTTGTTATACTCGATCAGGACTTGTCATACTCGATCAGGCGACTTTGTTATACCTCGATCAGGGCTTTGTTATACTCGATCAGGAACTTTGTTATACTCGATCAGGGCCTTTGTTATACTCGATGAGGGGCCTTTGTTATACTCGATCAGGGGCCTTTGTTATACCCGATCAGGGGACTTTGTTATAATTGATCAGAGGACTTTGTTATACTCTATGAGGGGCCTTTGTTATCCTCGATCAGGGAACTTTATTATACTCGGTGAGGGGACGTTGTTATACTGGATCAGAGGACTTTGTTTTACTCGATGAGGGGGCTTTGTTAAACTCGATCAGGGGACTTTGTTATACTCGAAAAGGGGATTTTGTTATATTCGATCTAGGGCCTTTGTTATACTTGATCAGGGGACTTTGTTATAGTCGACCAGGGGACTTTGTCATACTCGATCAGGGGACTTTGTTATACTCGATCAAGGGGCTTTGTTAAACTCGACCAGGGAACTTTGTTATACTCGATCTGGAGCCTTTGTAATACTTGATCAGGGGGCTTTGTTATACTCGATCAGGGGACTTAGTTATTCTCGATAAGGGGGACGTTGTTATACTCGATGAGGGGGCTTTGTTATACTCGATCAGGGAAATTTTGTTATTCTCGATCATGGGCCATTGTTAAACTCGATTAGGGGACTTTGTTATACTCGACCAGGGGACTTTGTTATACTCGATGAGGGGCCGTTGTTATACTTGATCAGGGGGCTTTGTTATACTCGATCAGGGGACATTGTTATTCTCGATAAGGGGGACTTTGTTAAACTCAATTAGGGGACTTTGTTATACTCGATCAGGGAACTTTGTTATACTCGATCAGGGGCCTTTGTTATACTCGTTCAGGCGCTTTTGTTATATTCGATCAGGGAGCTTTGTTATACTCGATCAGGGGCCTTTGTTATAATCGTTCAGGGGACTATGTTATACTCGAACAGGGGACCTTGTTATACTCGATCAGGGGACTTTGTTATACTCGATCAGGGGACTTTGTTATATTCGATGAGGGACTTTGTTATTCTCGATCATGGGACTTTGTTATACTCGATGAGGGGCCTTTGTTATACTCGATGAGGGGAATTTGTTATACTCGATCAGGGGAATTTGTTGTACTCGATCATGGGACTTTGTTATACTCGATGAGGGCCTTTGTTATACTCGATCAGGGACCTTTGTTATACCCGATCAGGGGACTTTGTTATAATTGATCAGAGGACTTTGTTATACTCTATGAGGGGGCTTTGTTATCCTCGATCAAGGAACTCTATTATACTCGGTGAGGGGACATTGTTATACTGGATCAGGGGACTTTGTTTTACTCGATGAGTGGGCATTGTTATACTCGATCAGGGGACTTTGTTATACTCGATCAGGGGCTTAGTTATACTCGACCTGGCGCTTTGTTATACTCGATTTGGAGCCTTTGTTATACTTGATCAGGGGGCTTTGTTATACTCGATCAGGGGACTTTGTTATTCTCGATAAGGGGGACTTTGTTATACTCGATCAGGGAACTTTCTTATACTCGATCAGGGGCTTTTGTTATACTCGATCAGGGGACTTTGTTATACCGATCAGGAACTTTCTTATACTGATCAGGGCCTTTGTTATACCTGATCAGGGGACTTTGTTATACTCGACCAGGGACTTTGTTATACTCGATCAGGGCCTTGTTATAATGGATCAGGAGCTTTGTTATACTGATCAGATTGTTATTCTCGATTAGGGGTCTTGTTATACTCGATCAGGGGGCTTGTTATACTGATGAGGAACATTGTTATAATCGCATCAGGGCCTTTGTTATACTCGCTTCAGGCGTCTTTGTTATACTCGACCAGGGACTCTGTTATACTCTGATTATGGCCTTTGTTACTAGATCAGGGGCCTTTGTTATACTCGATCAGGGACTTTGTTATACCTGGATCAAGGGGACTTTATTATAATCGATCAGGTTCTTGTTATACTCGATCAAGGAACTTTGTTATACTGCATCAGGGGCTTTGTTATACTCGATCAGGGGCATTTGTTATAATCGCTCAGGGACAATGTTATACCGAACAGGGGACCTTGTTATACCTCGATCAGGACTTTGTTATACTCGATCAGGACTTTGTTATACCTCGATCAGGGAACCTTTGTTATACTCGATCAGGGGCCTTTTGTTATACTCTGTTCAGGCGTTATATTACCTCGACCAGGGACTTTGTTATACTCGATCAGGGCCTTTGTTAAATCGATCAGGGCCCTGTTATACTGATCAGGGACTTTGTTATTCTCGATAAGGGGCCTATGTTATATTCGATCAGGGGCTTGTTATACTTGGATCAGGGGCTTTGTTATACTCGATCAGGGACTTTTGTTATTCAAGATAAGGGGGCTTTGTTACACACGATCAGGGGCTTTGTTATACTCGATCAGGGACTTGTTATATTCGATGAGAGGACTTTTTATACCGATCATGGGACTTTGTTATACCTCGATCAGGGCCTTTGTTATACTCGATCAGGGGACTTTGTTATACTCGACCAGGGGACTTTGTTATACCTCGACGAGGGACCTTTGTTATACTTGGATCACTTTGTTATTCTTGATCAGGAGACTTTGTTATTCTATAAGGGTCTTTGTTATACTATCAGGGGCTTTGTTATACTTGATCAGGGGTTTTGTTATACTTGATCAGGGACTTTGTTATTCAAGATAAGGGCTTTGTTATACTCGATCAGGGGCTTTGTTTTACCTCGATCAGGACTTTGTTATATTCATGAGGGACTTTTATACCTCATCATGGACTTTGTTATACTCGATCAGGGCCTTGTTATACTCGATCAGGGACTTTGTTATACTCGACCAGGGGACTTTGTTATACTCGATCAGGGGCCTTTGTTATACTTGATCAGGGCTTTGTTATACTTGGATGAGGGACTTGTTATTCTTGGATAAGGGGTCTTTGTTATACTCGATCAGGGGGCTATTGTTATAATTTGGATAAGGGCTTTGTTATACTCGATCAGGTGACTTTTGTTATTCTCGATAAGGGGTCTTTGTTATACTCGATCAGGGGCTTTGTTATACCTCGATCAGGAAACTTTGTTATACTCATCAGGGCCTTTGTTATACTCGTTCAGGCGACTTTGTTATACTCGACCAGGGGACTTTTGTTATACTCGATCAGGGGCCTCTGTTAAACCTCGATCAGGACCTTTGTTATACTCGATCAGGGACTTTGTTATACTCGATCAAGGGACTATGTGATTCTCGATCAGGGGGCTTTGTTATACTCGATCAGGAACTTTGTTATACTCGATCAGGGCCTTTGTTATAATCGTTCAGGGACTCGTTATACTTGATTAGGGCTTTGTTATACTCGATCAGGGACTTAGTTATTCTCGATTAGGGGACTTTGTTAATACTCGATGAGGGCTTTGTTATACTCGATCAGAAATTTTGTTATTCTCGATCATGGCCTTTGTTATAACTCATCAGAGGACTTTGTTATAACATCAGGGCCCTTGTTATACTTGATCAGGGGCTTTGCCATATACCTCGACCAGGACTTTATATTCAAGATAAGTGGGCTTTGTTATACTCGATTAGAGGGCTTTGTTATACTGATCAGGAACTTTGTTATACCTCGATCAGGGCATTTGTTATACTCCGCTCAGGCGCCTTTGTTATACTCCGACCAGGACTTTGTTATACCTCGATCAGGGCCTTTGTTAAAATCCCGATCAGGCCCTTGTTATACTCGATCAGGGGACTTTGTTATACTCGACCAGGGGAGTTTGTTATACTCGACCAGGGGACTTTGTTATACCTCCATCAGGGCCTTTTGTTAAACTCCCGATGAGGGGCCTTTGTTATACTCGCGATCAGGGACTTTGTTATACTCGATCAGGACTTGTTATACTCGATCAGGGGCTTTGTTATACTCGATCAGGGAACTTTGTTATACTCGATCAGGGACTTTATTATACCTCGATCAGGACTTTGTTATACCTGATCAGGGGACTTTGTTATACTCGATCAGGAGTTTCTTATAATTCTACCAGGGACTTTGTTATACTCGATGAGGGGCCTTTGTTAAACTCGAAAAAGGGGCCTTTGTTATACTCCCGACCTGGGGACTTTTGTTCAGGGACTTTGTTAGTTTCGATGAGGACTTTTATACTCGATCATAGGACTTTGTTATACTCGATGAGGCCTTTGTTATAGTCGATCAGGGCCTTTGTTATACCCGATCAGGGACTTTGTTATAATCAATCAGAGGACTTTGTTATACTCTATGAGGGGCTTTGTTATACTTGATCAGGCTACTTTGTTATACTCGATCAGGGACTTTGTTATATTCGATGAGGGCTTTGTTATACTCGATCAAGGAACTTTGTTATACTCGATCAGGGGACTTTGTTATATTCGATGAGGGGCTTTGTTATACTCGATCAAGGGACTTTGTAATATTCGATTAAGGGCCTTTGTTATATACTCGATCAGGGGCCTTTGTTATACTCGATCAGGGACTTTGTTATACTCGACCTGCTTCTTTGTTATACTCGATTTGGAGCCTTTGTTATATAGATCAGGGGCTTTGTATACTCGATCATGGGACTTTGTTATTCTCGATAAAGGGACTTTGTTATATACTTGATGAGGGGCTTTGTTACTCGATCAGGGAACTTTGTTATACTCGATCAGGGACCTTTGTTATACTCGATCAGGGACTTTGTTATACTCGACAGGGGACTTTGTTATACTCGATCAGAGGCCTTTGCTATACTTGATCAGGGGCTTTGTTATACTCGATCAGGGACTTTGTTATTCTCGATAAGGGGTCTTTGTTATACTCGATCAGGGCTTTGTTATACTTAATCAGGGGCTTTGTTATACTCGATCAGGGGACTTTGTTATTCAAGATAAAGGGCTTTGTTATACTCGATACGGGGCTTTGTTATTTCGATCAGGGGCGCTGTTAAACTCGATCAGAGGCCATTGTTATACTCGATCAGGACTTTGTTACACTCGATCAGGGACTGTTACACTCGATCCAGGGACTTTGTTATACTCGATAAGGACTTTGTTATACTCGATCAGGGAACTGTTATACTCGATCAAGGGGCCTTTGTTATAATCGTTCGGGGACTTTGTTATACTCGATTAGGGACTTTGTTATACTCGACCAGGGATTTTGTTATACTCGACCAGGGACTTTGTTATATACTCGATAAGGGGCTTTGTTATACTCGATCAACGAACTTTGTCATACTCGATCAGGGGACTTTGTTATATTCGATCAGGGACTTTGTTATACTCGATCAGGGGACTTTGTTATACTCGATTAGGGGACTTTATTATATACTCAATGAGGGCCTTTGTTATACTCGATCAGAGGCCTTTGTTTATACTCGATCAGGGGACTTT
>NW_024729694.1:0-11867 GCF_018991925.1 Homarus americanus | reverse complement strand
TTAACTCCGATTTTCAATGACAATGAGGTTCAATATCATTACCCACTGTTGGAGTCAACCCTCACGCACAATGCAATTCTGATCCACATTCCTATGCGAGGGCAACATGAGTTTAATGCATAGCATTTAGAACCCTTCCCCTGGTTTGTGAACGACACACTGTAGACCCTAGATAGGCCTAAAGAACTTTTCTTAGTAGATGAAGAATATTCATTGTTATCAATAGAGGATTCTGAGGTACTGTCACGGTGTAAGTCGTCTTATCTACACCTACACGTATGTCCAGCCTACATTGTTTGCATTTATTCCTGCTGCAGATGGAATATGTGAATTGGCAGTCATACAACCAAATGTACGCACAGCGTTAGCGCAATGCAGTTATAGGCCAGTTAGTCTAAAGACTGTGTTCCACGCTCACCTTCACAATGTGCAGTATTTGTTCTTTCCAAATCTCACTACTGTAATTTTAAAATGCCGAAATGGTGTTAAGCAGCTAGTTGTGAAAGGGCATTACAAGGCTCCTGATTACTGTGAAATCACTTGTAGTACATTACGGACCTTGCCTACTCATCAGCATTTTGCGTTAAATCGAAAACTCAAGTCTGCTTTAATTCCACTTCCTCTAATGAATTTCACTATCAAGGATATTCAAATAGTATCAGAGAAATTAAAAGTGTTAGCTTTCTTGAACGAGACACATTTTGCTGATTTGAATAATAACTTGCCATTTTACCTGTCACGGGAATTTGCACTACCAAGTCTTACGATTCCTCTATTCTGTTAATTCTGGCAATAATGTTCCTGTTCTGTTATTACCGGGCAGTATCATCCAAATTCAACATTGTTCATAACATACTAACCCGTACGACACAAAAGTCTAGGTCCCCTGTAGTAGAGAATACCCCTACAGTAATTTCCCCAGCTTAGTGTCTACATATCTGTTTATAACATGGTTAGGGTTGTCTAGGATGTACTGTACTCTGTGAGTTATTTAGGCCTCACGGAGCTCGGCTGGTAGGTGACCGAGCGATGTAATAGGCCCTGTCTCATCAACAGAACGTATTATATAAATGGGTCAATACATCTGATATTATATTCAGATTCACCACCCTGTAACTTTCCACTGTCTATGAGTAAGACATGAGATTGACACGTGAGCGGGCAACTTACCCAAGAGGGCGAGACCCATAGCTCAGCATTTCTGTAAGCACGCACTGCGATGCCCCTAAGCTTCAGTAGCTCACCTCAACTCATATCGAAAGGACGTGACCAAACGTTTATCATACATAAAACGCCGTCCCTTTCTCATTCACTCCTAGACAGTGAGACTTACGGTTGATATATACTCAGGAATTATATATACAACCTTTTATAATAAAACAAAGGAACTACCATTTGGGTTTCGTTACTTAAAACCCAAATATAAATATGTGTGAATGGACTGGTTAATTGGACAAGCAGCCGATTCAAGGGGACTTTGTTATGCTCGATATGGGGACTTTGTTATACTGGGCCAGGGGACTTTTTTATTCTCGATCAGCGGACTTTGTTATACTGGACCATGGGACTTTTTTATACTCGATCAGGGGACTTTATTATACTCGATCAGGGGACTTTTGTTATACTCGATCAGGGCCTTTGTTATACTCGACCAGGGGCCTTTGTTATACTCGATCACCGGACTTTCTTATACTCGATAAGGAGACTTTGTTATACTCGATAAGGGGAATTTGTTATACTCGATAAGAGGACTTTGTTAGACTCGAACAGGGGACTTTGTTATACTCGACCAGGGGACTTTGTTATACTCGATTAGGCGGCTTTGTTATACTCAATCAGGGGACTTTGTTATACTCGATGAGGGGCCTTTGTTATACTCGATCAGGGGCCTTTGTTATACTAGATCAGGGGACTTTGTTAAACTCGATTAAAGACCTTTTTCGACTCGATCACGGGCCTTTGTTATACTCAATCAGGGGACTTTGTTATACTCGATGAGGGGCCTTTGTTATACTCGATCAGGGGACTTTGCTATAATCGAACAGGGGACTTTGTTATACACGATCAGGGGACTTTGATATACTAGACCAGGGGACTTTTTATACTTGACCAATGGACTTTGTTATACTCGATGAGGGGCCTTTGCTATACTTGACCAGGGACCTTTGTTATACTCGATTAGAAAACTGTTATACTCGACCAGGGGACTTTGTTTTCTCCACCAGGGACTTTGTTATACTCGATCACGGGATATGTTATACTCGATCAGGAGACTTTGTTATACTCAGTTCAGGGGACTTTGTTATACTCGTCTAGTCGGCTTTGTTATACTAGGATCAGGGGACTTTGTTATAATCGAACAGAGGACTTTGTCTTACTCGATCAGGGCCCTTTGTTATACTCGACCAGGGGACTTTGTTATACTCGATCAGGGGACTTTGTTATACTCGTCCATGGGGCTTTGTTATACTCGACTATGGGACTTTGTTATAATCGATCAGGGGACTTTCTATGCTCGATATGGGGACTTTGTTATACTGGGCCAGGGGACTTTTTATACTCGATCAGCGGACTTTGTTATACTGGACCAGGGGACTTTTTTATACTTGATCAGGGGACTTTGTTATACTCGATCAGGGGACTTTTGTTATACTCGATCTAGGGACTTTGTTATATTCGACCAGGGGCCTTTTTTATGCTCGATCACCGGACTTTGTTATACTCGATAAGGGGACTTTGTTATACTCGTCCAGGGGGCTTTGTTATACTCTATCAGGGGACTTTGTTATACTCGATCAGGGGACTTTGTTATACTCGACCAGGGACTTTGTTATACTTGATGAGGGGCCTTTGTTATACTCGATCAGGGGCCTTTGTTATACTAGATCCGGGGCCTTTGTTATACTCGATCAGGGGATTTTGTTATACTCGATTAGGGGACTTTCTTATACTCGAGCAGGGGGATTTGTTATACTCGATCAGGGGACTTTGTTATACTCGATCAGGAGGCTTTGTTATACTCGATCAGGGGACTTTGCTATACTCGACCAGGGGACTTTGTTATACTGGATCAGGAGACTTTGTTATACTCGACCAGGGGACTTTTTTATACTTGACTAATGGACTTTGTTATACTCGATGAGTGGCCTGTGTTATACTCGATCTGGGGACTTTGTTATACTGGACCAGGGGACTTTGTTATACTCGATCAGGGGACTTTGTTATTCTCGACCAGAGGACTTTGTTATACTCGATCAGGGGATATATTATACTCGATCAGGGGACTTTGTTATACTTGATTTGGGGACTTTGTTATACTCGATCAGGGGACTTTGTTATACTCGATTAGAGGACTTTGTTATAGTCGACCAGGGGCCTTTGTTATACTCGATTAGAAAACTTTTTATACTCGACCAGGGGACTTTGTTATACTCCACAAGGGACTTTGTTATACTCGATCAGGGGATATGTTATACTCGTCCAGTGCGCTTTGTTATACTAGGATCAGGGGACTTTGTTATGCTCGATCTGGGGACTTTGTTATACTTGTCCAGGGGGCTTTGTTATACTAGGATCAGGAGAGATTGTTATACTCGTCCATGGGGGCTTTGTTATACTAGGATAAGGGGACTTTGTTATTCTCGACCAGGCGACTTTGTTATACTCGACAAGAGGCTATTGCTATACTCGGTCAGGGGACTTTGTTATACTGGGCCAGGAGACTTTGTTATACTCGATCAGGGGATATGTTATACTCGATCAGGGGACTTTGTTATACTGGACCAGGGGACTTTGTTATACACGATCAGGGGACTTTGTTATACTCGATCAGGGGACTTTGTTATACTCGACCAGGGGGTTTTGTTATACTAGGATCAGGGGACTTTGTTATACTCGATTAGGGGACTTTGTCCTACTCGATCTGGGCCCTTTGTTATACTCGACCAGGGGACTTTGTTATACTGGGCCAAGAGATGTTGTTATACTCGATCAGGGGATATGTTATACTCGATCAAGGGACTTTGTTATACTGGACCAGTGGACTTTGTTATACTCGATCAGGGGATTTTGTTATACTCGATCAGGGGACTTTGTTATATTCGATCTGGGGACTTTGTTATACTGGGCCTGGAGACGTTTTCATACTCGAGCAGGGGATATGTTATACTCGATCATGGGACTTTGTTATACTGGACCAGTGGACTTTGTTTTACTCGTTGAGGGGCCTTTGTTATACTCGATCAAAGGCCTTTGTTATACTAGATCAGGGGACTCTGTTATACTCGATTAGGGGCCTTTTTTGGACTCGATCACGGGCCTTTGTTATACTCAATAAGGGGAATTTGTTATACTCGATAAGGGGAATTTGTTATACTCGATAAGAGGACTTTGTTAGACTCGAACAGGGGACTTTGTTATACTCGACCAGGGGACTTTGTTATACTCAATCAGGGAACTTTGTTATACTCGACCAGGGGACTTTGTTATACTTGATCAGGGGACTTTCTTATACTCGAGTAGGGGGCATTGTTATACTTGATCAGGGGGCTTTGTTATACTCGATCAGGAACTTTGTTATACTCGATCAGGGGCCTTTGTTATAATCGTTCAGGGGACTTTGTTATACTCGTTCAGGGGACTTTCTATATTCGAGCAGAAGCTTTGTTATAATAGTCGACCAAGGGGACTTTTTGCTCTTGACCAATGGACTTTGTTTTGCCTCGACGAGGGGCCTTTGTTATACTCGATTAGGGGCCTTTGTTATACTCGATCAGGGACTTTCTTATACTCGATCAGGGGCCTTTGTTATACTCGATCAGGGGACGTTATTATACTCGATCAGGGAACTTTGTTATGCTCGATCAAGGGGCTTTGTTATACTCGATCAGTGGACGTTGTTATACTCAATCAGGGGACTTTGTTATACTCGATGAGGGCCTTTGTTATACTCGATCGGGGGACTTTGTTATACTCGATCAGGGGACTTTGTTATCTTCGATGAGGAGCCTGTGTTACACTCGATCAGGGGACTTTGTTATACTCGATAAGGGGGACTTGTTATCTTTCGACCAAGGGACATTTTTATATGACCAATGGACTTTTGTTATACTCGATCAAGGGACTTTGTTATAAATCCAGAACTTTGTTATACTCGACCAGGGGACTTTGTTATGCGGTCAGGGGACTTTCTTATACTTTCGAGTAGGGGCTTTTTGTTATATATGATAAGGACTGTTTATATAAGGAGGCTTTATTTATACTCGATCAGGGGACTTTATTATACTTTCGATCAGGGGACTTTGTTATACTCGTCCAGGGGACTTTCTTTTATTCGAGCAGAGGGCTTTGTTATACTCGACCAGGGGACTTTTTTATACTTGACCAATGGACTTTGTTTTACTCGACGAGGAGCCTTTGTTATACTCGATTAGGGGCCTTTGTTATATTCGATCCGGGGACTTTCTTATACTCGAGCCAGGGGCTTTGTTATACTCGATTAGGGGACTTTGTTATACTCGATCAGGAGGCTTTGTTATACTCGATCAGGGGACTTTGCTATACTCGACCAGGGGACATTGTTATACACGATCAGGGACTTTGTTATACTCGACCAGGGGACTTTTATACTTGACCAATGGGCTTTGTTATACTCGATGAGGGCCTTTGTTGCATACTCGATCTGAGGACTTTGTTATACTCTGATCAGGGACTTTTTATACTCGATCAAGGGACTTTATGCTCAACCAGAGGACTTTGGTATACTTTCGGTCAGGGACTTTGTTGCGCCTCAATCAGGGGACTTTGTTATACTCGATTAGGGGCCTTTGTTATACTCGATGAGGGGGCTTTGTTATACTCGCCCAGGGGACTTTGTTATACTCGATCAGGGAACATTGTTATACTCGACCACGGAACTTTTTTATAATTAATCAGGGTACTTTGTTATACTCGATCAGGGGAATTTGTTATACTCGACCATGGGACTTTTTTATACTTGACCAATGGACTTTGTTATACTCGATGATGGACCTTTGTTATACTCGATCTAGGGACTTTGTTATACTCGAGAAGGGGACTTTGTTATACTCGATCAGGTGACTCTTTTATACTCGACCAGAGGACTTAGTTTTACTCGATCAGGGGATATGTTATACTCGATCAGGGGACATTGTTATACTCACCCAGAGGACATTGTTATACTCGATTAGGGGACTTTGTTATACTCAATCAGGGGACTTTGTTATACTCGACCAGGGGACTTTGTTATGCTCGATCAGGGGACTTTCTTATACTCGAGCAGGGGGCTTTGTTATACTCGATAAGGGGGCTTTGCTATACTCGACCAGGGGACATTGTTATACACGATCAGGGGACTTTGTTATACTCGACCAGGGGACTTTTTTATACTTGACCAATGGACATTGTTATACTCGATGAGGGGCCTTTGTTACACTTGACCAGGGGCCTTTGTTATACTCGATTAGAAAACTGTTATACTCGACCAGGGGACTTTGTTATACTCTACATGGGACTTTGTTATACTCGATCAGGGGATATGTTATACTCGATCAGGGGACTTTGTTATACTGGGCCAGGGGACTTTTTTATACACGATCAGCGGACTTTGTTATACTGGACCATGGGACTTTTTTATACTCGACCAGGGGACTTTATTATACTCGACCAGGGGCCTTTGTTATACTCGATCACCGGACTTTGTTATACTCGATCCGGGGACTTTGCTATAATCGACCAGGGGACTTTGTTATACTCGATCAGGGGACTTTGTTATGCTAGACCAGGGGACTTTTTTATACTTGATCAATGGACTTTGTTATACTCGATGAGGGGCCTTTGTTATACTTGACCAGGGGCCTTTGTTATACTCGATTAGAAAACTGTTATACTCGACCAGGGGACTTTGTTATACTCCACCATCGACTTTGTTATACTCGATCAGGGGATATGTTATACTCGATCAGGGTACTTTGTTATACTCGATCAGGGGACTTTGTTATGCTCGATCTGGGGACTTTGTTATACTCGGCCAGGAGACTTTGTTATACTCGATCAGGGGACTTTGTTATACTCGACCAGGGACTTTGTTATACTTGATGAGGGACCTTTGTTATACTCGATCAGCGGCCTTTGTTATACTAGATTAGGGGACTTTGTTATACTCGATTAGGGGCATTTTTGGGACTCGATCAGGGGCCTTTGTTATACTCGATCAAGGAACTTTGTTATACTCGATCAGGGGACTTTGTTATACTCGACCAGGGGACTTTTTTATACTTGACCAATGGACTTTATTATACTCGATGAGGGGCCTGTGTTATACTTGATCTGGGGACTTTGTTATACTGGACCATGGGACTTTGTTATACTTGATCAGGGGACTTTGTTATTCTCGACCAGAGGACTTTGTTATACTCGATCAGAAGGTTATACTCAGAGATCGTAATTCTGCTAGACTTGGATTAGGGAGATCTTTGTTAGCTCATCAGGGGACTTTGTTATACCGAACAGAGGATTCTTTGTTATAGCTCTGTACTTAGGAAAGGCCTTTGTTATAATTTCATTAGAAAACTTTATACCTCTAATTAGGGGACTTGTTATACTCCTCCACCAGGACTTTGGTTATACCGATCAGGGATATGTTAATTTCGATCAGGGGACTTTGTTATATCGTCCAGGGTCTTTGTTATACTCCTATCAGCAAGCGCTTTTGTTATACTAGGATCAGGGGGACACAGCGTTCGGACTAGACTTGAAGAGTACCTGCCCAGGGGCTTTGTTATACCAGGATCAGGAGGCTTTGTTATACTCGTCCAGGGGGCTTTGTTATACTAGGATCAAGGGACTTTGTTATTCTCGACCAGGGGACTTTGTTATACTCGACCAGAGGCCTTTGTTATACTCGGTCAGGGGACTTTGTTATAATTGATCAGGGGACTTTGTTATGCTCGATCTGGGGACTTAGTTATACTGGGCCAGGAGACTTTGTTATACTAGATCAGGGGATATATATTTACTCGATCACGGGACTTTGTTATACTCGATGAGGAGCCTTTTTTATACTCGATCAGGGGACTTTGCTATACTCGATCAGGGGACTTTGTTATACTCGATCAGGGGACTTTGTTATACTCGACCAGGGGACATTTTTATACTTGATCAATGGACTTTGTTATACTCAATGAGGGGCCTTTGTTATACTCGATCTAGGGACTTTGTTATACTCGAGAAGGCGACTTTGTTATACTCGATCAGGGACTTTTTTATACTCGACCAGAGGACTTTGCTATACTCGATCAGGGGATATATTATACTCGATCAGGGGACTTTGTTATACTCAATCAGGGGACTTTGTTATACTCGATTAGGGGCCTTTGTTATACTCGATGAGGGGGCTTTGTTATACTCGACCATGGGACTTTGTTATACTCGATCAGGGAACATTGTTATACTCGACCACGTAACTTTTTTATAATTAATCAGGGGACTTTGTTATACTCTATCAGGGGAATTTGTTATACTCGACCATGGGACTTTTTTATACTTGACCAATGGAATTTGTTATACTTGATGAGGGACCTTTCTTATACTCAATCAGAGGACTTTGTTATACTCGACCTGGGGACTTTCTTATACTCGATCAGGGGACTTTCTTATACTCGAGCATGGGGCTTTGTTATACTCGATCAGGGGACTTTGTTATACTCGATCAGGAAGATTTGTTTTACTCGATCAGGGGACTTTGCTATACTCGACCAAGGGACATTGTTATACACGATCAGGGGACATTGTTATACTCGACCAAGGGACTTTTTTATACTTGACCAATGGACTTTGTTATACACGATGAGGGGCCTTTGTTATACTTGACCAGGGGCCTTTGTTATACTCGATTAGAAAACTGTTATACTCGACCAGGGGACTTTGTTATATTCTACCAGGGACTTTGTTATACTCGATCAGGGGATATGTTATACTCGATTATGGGACTTTTTTATACTGGGCCAGGTGACATTTTTATAGACGATCAGCGGACTTTGTTATACTGGACCATGGGACTTTTTTATACTCGATCAGGGGAATTTGTTATACTCGATAAGGGGACTTTGTTAGACTCGAACAGGGAACTTTGTTATACTCGACCAGGGGACTTTGTTATACTCGATTAGGCGGCTTTGTTATACTCAATCAGGGGACTTTGTTATACTCGATGAGGGGCATTTGTTATACTCGATCAGGGGCCTTTGTTATACAAGATCAGGGGACTTTGTTATACTCGATTAGGGGCCTTTTTTTAACTCGATCACGGGCCTTTGTTATACTCAATCAGGGGACTTTGTTATACTCGATCAGGGGACATTCTTACACTCGAGCAGGGGGCTTTGTTATACTCGATCAGGATTTTATACTGACAGCAATTTTTATGCCTGATTAGCAATTTTGTTATACTCGACCAGGGACTTTTTTATACTTGACCAATGGACTTTTGGTTATACGATGAGGGGCCTTTGTTTATACCCGATCAGGGGACTTTTGTTATACTCCGACCAGGAGACTTTGTTTACTCCGATCAGGTACTTTTTATACTCTCTAATTATGACTTTGTGATACTATATCAGAAGTGTACCAAGAGGGAGACTTTGTTATACTCAGTTCAGGGGACTTTGTTATACTCGTCTAGTCGGCTTTGTTATACTAGGATCAGGGGACTTTGTTATAATCGATCAGAGGACTTTGTCTTACTCGATCAGAGCCCTTTGTTATACTCGACCAGGGGACTTTGTTATACTCGATCAGGGGACTTTGTTATACTCGTCCATGGGGCTTTGTTATACTCGACTATGGGACTTTGTTATAATCGATCAGGGGACTTTCTATGCTCGATATGGGGACTTTGTTATACTGGGCCTGGGGACTTTTTTATACTCGATTAGCGGACTTTGTTATACTGGACCAGGGGACTTTTTTATACCTCGATCAGGGACTTTTGTTATACCGATCAGGGACTTTTGTTATAATTAGATCTAGGACTTTGTTGTTGTAGTACTCGGACCTGGGGCCTTTTTATATCATTCGACGCCCTGACTCTTGTTATACCTCGATAAGCGGGACTTGTTATACTCGTCCAGGGGCTTTGTTATACTCATCAGGGGACTTTGTTACACTTTATCAGAATCGGTTATACTCGACCAGGGGGATCTCCTGGTTATACCCGGATGAGGGCCTTGTTGTGCCTGATCAGGGCCTCGTTATACCAGATCAGGACTGGTTATACCTCGATTAGGGGCATTTTTTGGACTCGATTAGGGGCCTTTGTTATACTCGATCAGGGGATTTTGTTATACTCTATCAGGGGACTTTCTTATACTCGAGCAGGGGGATTTGTTATGCTCGATCAGGGGACTTTGTTATACTCGATCAGGAGGCTTTGTTATACTCGATCAGGGGACTTTGCTATACTCGATAAGGGGACTTTGTTATACTCGATAAGAGGAATTTGTTATACTCGATCAGGGGACTTTGTCTTACTCGATCAGGGCCCTTTGCTATACTCGACCAGGGGACTTTGTTATAATCGATCAGGGGATTTTGTTATGCTCGATATGGGAACTTTGTTATACTGGGCCAGGGTACTTTTTTATACTCGATCAGGGGACTTTGTTATACTAGTATCTGGGGACTTTGTTATACTGGACCAGGGGACATTGTTATACTCAGTCAGGGACTTTTTTAATATCGATCTGGGGACTTTGTTATGCTGGGCCATTAGACTTTGTTATTCTCGATCAGGGGACTTTGTTATACTCGTCCAGGGGGCTTTGTTATACTCGATCAGGGGACTTTCTTATACTCGATCAGGGGACTTTGTCTTACTCGATCAGGCCCCTTTGCTATACTCGACCAGGGGACTTTGTTATAATCGATCAGGACCTTTGTTATGCCCGATATGGGGAACCTTTGTTATACTGGGCCAGGGGACTTTTTTATGCTCGATCAGGGGACTTTGTTATACTCGATCAAGGGACTTTTGTTATACGCGATCAGGGGACATTGTTATACTCGACCAGGAGCCTTTGTTATACTCGATCACCGGACTTTGTTATTCTCGATAAGGGGTCTTTGTAATTCTCGATAAGGGGAATTTGTTATACTCGATACGGGGACTTTGTTAGACTCGAACAGGGGACTTTGTTATACTCGACCAGGGGACTTTGTTATACTCGATTAGGCGGCTTAGTTATACTCGATCAGGTGACTTTGTTATACTCGATGAGGGGCTTTTCTTATACTTGATCAAGGGACTTTCTTATACTCGAGCAGGGGGCTTTGTTGTACTCGATGATGGGACTTTGTTATATTCGATGAGGAGGCTTTGTTATACTCGAACAGGGGACTTTGTTATACTCGATCAGGGGACTTGCTATATTCGTCCAGGGGACTTTTTTATACCTGACCAATGGACTTTGTTATACTAGATGAGAGGCCTTTGTTATACTTGATCAATGGACTTTGTTATACTCAATGAGGGACCTTTGTTATACTCGATCAGGGGACTTTTTTATACTCGACCAGAGGACTTTGTTATACTCGATCAGGGGATATGTTTTACTCGTTCACTGGACTTTGTTATACTCGATTAGGGGCCTTTGTTTTACTCGATGAGGGGGCTTTGTTATATTCGACCAGGGGACTTTTTTATACTCGATCAGGGAACTTTGTTATACTCAACCAGGGGACTTTTTCAAAATTAAACAGGGGACTTTGTCATACTCGATCAGGGGAATTTTGTTATACTCGATCAGGGGATATGTTATATTTGATCAGGGGACTTTGTTATACTCAACCAG
>NW_024729693.1:0-3059 GCF_018991925.1 Homarus americanus | reverse complement strand
ACCGATATATCTCGCCTAAGACGGAATTTGAAGAAAAATCAGCCCAAAGTTAGGGGTCGTTTAAGCACCAGAGATAAAATTTTACCTCTTAAATTTTACGGTTTAGCGTGTCAAGAGTGGTGATGAAACATGGTAAACCACTCACAAGGTCCTAATAATTATTTTATACTGAAACTTACATTTGGGAAGCTGGATTAAAATGAAGATTACGGTATATTAAAATAATAAAATGTATTATAAACCTGTCTAACATAACGAAAGAACAATATACCGGTAAAACACAGCTACTATCATCACCCCCCATTTGCCAGTGACGAAAGGGAAAGCGCACTTGACAGTGACCGCCTGTATATTTTTGGCAGCCCTTGTGTTCGGAGGTGGTCAGTAATGCATATCTGTATATTTACTGATCATAATACTTATCTCCTATAAATAATTAATTTAAAATTAATTTTTTTGCAAAGAATATTCAGTAAATGATGCGTTAATTCTTGAAACTACCGACAGTGGTAAATTTAGGATGAGAATGATTAACAGAAGTCACGTCATGGATACGAGTTTGGTCCTTATGATCATAAATGTCTGGCTTCACCTACCAGGTATAATGGTAGCCTCCTTTTAGCAAAAACAAGTATATAAATTAAAAAATACTTGCAGTGTGTTTAATGTATTACAATATATTATAACTAAATAAATAAACAAAAATAAACGGCATCTATTTCAAGTAAATGGAAATATTTTACTCACACCAACATTATTCCAGTTAAATAACTGACGGCTTAGTGAGTCACTAGTGTACACCATGAAAATTTGATGCCAATACTTGGTGAATTGGCATTATTTTAAATAACCAACCATAAATAAATGGAAAAAAGATCAAGGTGAAACATTATATTGTATGTATGTTGTGTTGTCAAAGGAAAACAATTGAAACTCTGCAATTGTGTGATGCATCAGTAAGATAAATCAGCAACCTAAGACTTGGTCCAATTTTCGTGATGCCAGGAAATGGATCTACCATTAGACAATACTGATTATGGCCCAATATCTTGGCAGTAGAATCTCCCTGTTTGAGCTAGCTGCCTAAAACTTTTAGTATATTACTTTGATACAACATGATAAATTAGACAAACAATGAAAATAAACAAACAAAAGAGATTACCTTCTCTCTCTCAGAACAGAGAATAAAATAGCTATTTATAGCCCATCTCTTTGTCAAGAAGTCGACCACACTAGAAATAATTATTTAATTATATTTTTTACATAGAATATTCAGTACATGACTGCAATTATAAATATTGTGAATATATATATATATATATATATATATATATATATATATATATATATATATATATATATATATATATATATATATATATATATATATATATATATATATATATATATATATATTTATTATGTATAAATGTATGTAGTAAGTATGTACAGTAATCTTTCTCAAATCCTAATGAAACACTATTAAATTAGAATACTGTTAGCTAAGCTGAAGCAAACATAAATTAAAAAAATACTTCCAGTGTGTTTAATATATTACAGTATGATATAAATAAACTAAATCATCGGTAAATCCATTTAAGTGAAAAATTGCCGACATTAGTTAAAGTTAAATAACAAACTTTAAGTGAGTCACTAGTGTTTACACCAACGATGATGCCATTACTTGAAGTGAATTGGCTTTATTTTAAAAACCAAGGATGTGTAAACAGCACTGGTCAATGGGATGGTTAGTAAGGACTACTGGGTCAATAAACAATGGTAAGTGTCACATTTTGGTGCGGTCTTATACAGCAAATAGGGCTCAAAAGCTACTTTTAAATGGAAATTTTGGGGCCGTCTTATACAACCCTTGGCCAGGCCGAGATACTCAGGTAATTTGCTGCTATGAGTTTTCAGGGTCTATTTTTCTAAATTACTGATATAGACCTCTAAATTACAACATTAATTATCTTTAAGTACTTGTAATGCTGATTTAGACTTGTATTGTTCTGTAACCATGGATTTTAATAATATCATATCTCTAATAGAATAGGTATACAAAAATTAAGCTTTACCGTATATCTCGGCCTACAAAGCGTGAGGTGTATAAAGCCCCAAAATTTCCATTTAAAGCTTTGAGCCTATTAGCTGTATAGACCGGTCACCCCAAATGTGACACTTACCATTAGGAGCTTACTGACAGTGATCTTTTACAACCATCCCATTGATGCTGTTTACATCATGGTTTTAAATAAACCAATTCACTTCAAGTAATGGCATCAAGCGTTACGGTTGATGTAGTGTACTTCAGCTCACTTAAAAGTTTGTTATTTAACGAACTAATATCGATTATCGAATACAATTGTTTTATTACCAAAATGGATTTACCGATTTATTTGTTTATTTATATCATACTGTAATATATAAACACTGGAAGTATTTTCTTTAATTTATAAGCTTGCTTCAGCGAGCTACAGTATTCTAATTCAATAGTGTTTCATTGGATTTGGTGAAAAAAGATTAATATACCTTACTACATACATTTATTACACAAATATATATATATATATATATATATATATATATATATATATATATATATATATATATATATATATATATATATATATATATATATATATATATATATATATATATATATATTCACAATATTTTATAATTGCAGTCATGTACTGAATATTCTATGTAAAAAATATAAATTTTAAATGAATTATTTCAAGTGTGGTCGACTTCCTACAAAGACAGGCTATAAATAGCGTCTTATCTCCTCTGTTCTGAGAGAAAGGTCTTGGTAATAACTTTTGTTTGTTTATTTTTCATTGTTTGTCAAATTTGTCATGTTATCAAAGTAATATTACTAAAAGTTTAGGCAGCTACCAAACAGAAATTCTACGAGTATTGAAGCATAAATGTACAATATTGTCACAATGGTAGACCCTACTTCCATATGTATTCACTGAGTTTCAAAGTGCAGAACACAGAACAACAAAAAACCAATACAGGCGTGCTGTATTTGATTCATCCGTCTTAGCGTCTGG
>NW_024729692.1:0-13776 GCF_018991925.1 Homarus americanus | reverse complement strand
ATATACATGTTTCACTTGATACATCTCATCATGGTAACCTATGGATCGACTAGTGCCTGTTTGCACTTGTCTACTTGCGTCAAACTCATCAATAAGTTCTTTCCTAATTACAGTTTTAAGGGTTCTTTTGACAGACCCAAATTGTATTCAACGGTGTCTTTGTTAGACGCGAGTTTGGCGAGGGCATCAACTCTGTCATGTTTTGTGAGGCCTATGTGAGAGGGGATCCACAACAGTTTGACCTTGACACCCCGGTCAACAAGGCACGCATATTTGTGTCTGGCTTCAGAGACAAGATCGTGACAACCTGAGTCGAGGGTACCAAGGGCAAGTAGTGAGGATAGAGAGTCAGTGATGATGAGACTGTCAGTAACAGTGGTTTCAGTGAATTTAATAGCTGTGAATATGGTAACTAATTCAGTTTGTAGAGTGGATGCCCAGTTGTTAATTCTAACTCCTTTCTCAATTATATTACCGGCAGGTTGAGTCACAACAATAGCACTTCCAGCCCTCCCACAGGCGGTGTTTAGAGATCCATCAGTGAAGATGGTCTGTGTGATATTATCATCAGTCTGTAGAGTGTGTATGTGTTCAAGAGCTCTCAATTTGGCAGTGTGTTGGAGATAAATGCTTTGTATAATTAATTTTTTAGGCGGATACGTCGGTATTGTGATATCAAAAGGAACTGTCCGCCAGGGTGGCAGGAAGCGCTGTTGTGTCTCAACTTTGTACAGGTGGTCTAGTCCAAACATCTTCATATGTGTAGCTGTAGTTTGGATCCATTTAGACTCAGTAGTCCCAAGGTTCATACATTCTATCAATTTTAAGGAAACAATGTTATCAGGATCACCACGCAGAAGCCTCAGGGCTATCATGAGGTTGACTTCAATTATTCTATCTTTAACACCGGGTATACCTAGTTCTTTCCTCATATTAAGTACTTTAGTGCTCATGGGACATCCTAGGATAATTCTGAGGGCTTTATTTTGCATTTTCTCGAGCTTGTCAACGCCTTTCCCGTCACGAATGACCAGGGCTGGTGCGTGGTAATCTATCAGAGATCTTATATAGCTTAGGCACATTGTTTTAACAATTCTAATATTAGCACCATAGTGCGGGCTGTACCCCGCTACACTTCTAAGAGGTCTCAGTCTGTCAGTACATTGGCTGGTTAGCTGTTGTATGGCAGGTAGGGTACAAGGGACGGAAACACCAAGATATTTAAAAGAAGAAACATAGTCAATAGTGTTGTTAACAATCTTGAACTTGGCGGGGCCGCGTTTGCGGTTACCAGCTTGTTTGTTGAACACCTTAGTTTTGTCAGTGGAGATAATAAGACCGAGGATCTCACAGGCTGCGTATACATGGTTCAGGGTGGTTTGCATTTCACGATGAGTTTTAGTATGTATAAGAATATCATCAGCATAGCTGATTGAGATATTGCTGGGGTTGTCTGGTATTAAATTTAAGAATGCATTCATAAGAACATTGAACAAAGTGGGGCTAAGTACTCCACCTTGAGGGGTACCAAGTTGCATATCTTTAACTTCACTTTTGTAACCCTGAAACAGTGCAGCAGCCCTTCTGTTGGTTAGGTAATCACTTATCCAGTGTAACAGCCTACCTCCTATGTCCATTTTGGCTAGTTCGTACAATATCAGTTGCCTATTGACATTATCAAATGCAGCTTTTAGGTCAAGAAATGTGGTGTATCTGTGCCTTTCATCACCATGCACAGTTAGGAATGTGGTGATGCAATTATGTACACCTTTACCATGGGTGAAGCCATTTATGTTAGGAGACATGTGTTCTCTGATTCTATATAAGAGTCTGCCAAGAACCATCCTCTCAAAGGTTTTACACAGGCAGCTGGTTAGTGATATGGGACGAAAAGCATCAGGCTGTCCTGGTTTCGGTATTGGTACAACAATACTGCTGATCTATGATGTGGGTAGTTGGCCCTCGGCATGACTCATATTGTAAAATATCAATAATGGATTGCCCGGCACACGCCTTAGTAGTCTAACGATGTTGTAGGTGACTCCGTCCTCTCCAGGGGAAGTAAACCTACCCGTGACGAGGGTGGCGTCAAGCTCCCACTCAGTATATGGAACATCACACTCATCGTGCTGTTTGCCCAGCATAAAGCTAATAAGATTACTTCTCTCTACAGACTTTGCATCAAGGAGTCCCCGAGTCCCAGCTGGTAACATGTCATAGCTAGACACATGAGCCCACTTTGTTATTAGCTCATTCGACTTTTGCAGAGGGTTTGGATGGGAGACGTGTCTACTGCTTTTACCTCTGATTGTGTTTATGTCTTTCCAGGCTTTGCTGAGGGATGTGTGTTGGTTCAGGCTGTTGACATATGTCTCCCATGCATTTTGTCTGAGTTCGTTTACACGTTCCCTGACAGCAGCAAGGGAAGCTTGATACAATATTACCATTTGAGGTGTTCTAATTTGTTTGTAGCACTTACCCAACCTCCTGACCCTCGCCATGAGTTTTTTTCAGCTCATGGTCATTATAGTACTGCTGTTGCCTGTTCCCATTATGCTGACCACGTTTTCTCCTTTTTTTGGTGGAGGCATTGTTGGTGAAGTATGTATAAGTCCTATCTATCAGATCGTCATGGAAACTTTGGTAGTTGTCAGGTTAGTAGTCCTTGTACCAGTCATGGATGAAGTCTATGAACTGGCTTTCATGTTCTTGCTTGACTGTGATTCTACGTCTGTTGAGCTTACCACCAGTGGGGGTGTCATTGGCTACATGTATACTAGCTTGGATTGGGCTGTGGTCAGACATAAGATCAGTGACAACATCAGAGCTATGAGTTGTGTATGATAGATTAAAGCCAATACATTTGTCTAGACCCCCGCCATAGATGTGTGTTGGTTCATTATTACCTATAATTTGAACATCTTCATATGCGCTTAGAAGTGAGATAAGTCTCCTACCATTGGTGTTAGTGGTGGAGTCACCTAATTTCTTGTGTCTAGTATTCAGGTCACCCATTAGGACAGTGGGCTCAGTGTGTAAAAAGTCTGGGAGATCTGTGTATTGAAGCTGATCTGAGGGAGCATAGGCGTTTAGCACGTTGAGTGTGGAGTTGCCCAGGTGGATAGTGATCCCATGGTACTGAAGGTTGGTAGTCTTTTGGATACAAGAGGTACATGCGGGAGTGACTTCTTAACATACATCAAACATGTGTGAGTAGAACTAGGATCATAATACACATAATTGGGCAGACTGGGTGGGGGCTTACCATTAGGTGTGAGACACTCCTGCAGACACACAATATCGATGTCTTTAGTCACAACTTTGTGGTGCAGGTCAGGGTGTCGTTTTCTAAGGGATGAGATGTTCCAACTCATCACCTGGCCATTATGAACACTGGCCATTATGAACTGTATTTGGAAAGAAGCAAAAGGCACTGTATGATACTGTGCTTTTCTATGCTGCCTGTCCCTTCGGCAGGCAGTAGGCCATTTAACCTTTTTGAAACATTTCTGGAGCATGTGCGGCTCAACAATTGTTGTATTTCAGTGGCAGACAACAAAACACTTTGGTTACACACGACATCACCACCATTTTCTCTTTGTGTTTGTTCATCTTCACTGACCATGTCCACAGAGGCATCAATAGAACTGTTACCAGTATCACTATTTTCCTCTGCGTAGACAATAGTTCCTGGTGGGTCTTGAGTTTCCACATCTGGTACTGACATCTGAATGTCTTCAGTTTGACTGTAATCTTTCCATAGCTGCTGCACTGTGTTGGTGATGTTCTTTTTCTGTAGTGTATCACAGAGGCTCTTTAACATATCAGTTTGAGCTGTAAATGGAGCTTTGAGTTCTTTAATTTCATTTTTCAAATCACTGATCTCTTCACGATGTGCATGGAGTGTGTTGACAGCTACCTGTTGTATCGGTACGTCTGTGTTGCCCCATACTGATCTTTCGATGACTGCTGGTGATGATCCTGGAGCTTTGGTGGGAAGGGCAGGCCAGGGGTTGGCCGTAGGGAGTACCCTAGCAGCATTAGTGTTTCTTGAGACCTGCCTGGGTGGCGGGTCTGGGCGCTCAAGGGGCGTAGGAGCTCTAGGACAGTCATGGTGCCATACAGGGGAACTTCGTAGTGTTTGAAAGATTATTATTTTAGTCGAAATCAATGGCCCCAGTGTTGACAATTGCAACACCTACGGGTAGGGGGCTGATAGAGAGTTACCTTCAGAGTCCGATAGGCACCACGGACTCGAATGGTCATGGGTGGGTCTTCCGAGCCAACCCAGTCTGCAATGACTGCATTCTTGCCCCTGAGTCGCTTCGTCCTTCTGATGTCGGGATGAGCTTCTAGTAGTGTAGGGGTCTGGTACTGGTCGAGCCCTATGATTATTATGGTTTTCTTGCTCGATGGTTGGGATGATTGTTCCATGGTTATTCCCCTTATGCTATTGGTGAGGAGATCCTGTATGACTGCTGGGTCGTTTCTAATCAGAACATGATCTTGTGTACCGACTCTGAACTGAAACTCAGCCTCAGGATATTTGTCTTCCGCATCGTTCAGCCAGAGATACTTGTCTTCAGGTGATGTACCTTCAGGGAAGTTTAATCTTACTCTCATGGGGGGTTGAGGTTGTAGTTGATGGTCTCTAAGTTTTTCTGCCTTTTCGGCCTTCCGCTTGTTCCTGGACTGAACTAGTTGAAAGCCATCCTCTCCGTTGGTGTCAAGGTCAACACCATAGTCGCCTGGCTCACTCAGTGCATCAGGAGAGTTAAGGCGAGTGGCTGGGTCTCCAGTCAACTCAGACATGGAGGAGTTACAGGACTCGACCTATATGCCTACGTCAGAGGGCCGAGGACTGCTTGGCACTCCAAGGAAGCCAGCGGCGGTTGGGAGGCGTAACCCTCTTACAGGACAAGGGAACTGGCATCTACAGCGTATCAGCGGTGTGAGGGGAGGCCATGAGCGGGCCTCCCGCGGAGGGAGTGTGGTGTCAGTGGGACCAAGGTAGCAGGAGTATTCTCAGTTTATAAACACTTTTATTACACTACACTTGTTCTTAATAGCATCTCTGTTTTTCTGGTTAGATACAGTATCAAAGTCAATTTTAGTTTCAAAAGAACTATCCAGCCTGGGACACTATGAAGGGGGGGGAGGTTGTTTACACAAGCCCTCACCACATGGCCCAGCGTGACCACAAGGGTATAGGCCTTGCCTTGCGGACACCTACACACGCCACAGTGCTCAACCCACGTTAGTTCACTTGTTATACAGGCAACATATTTGCAGTTGTTGACCTATCGGTTAAGGTAATCCTCCAAGTGATAGTGTTAGAAAGAACACCTAATATTCAGTACCACCCTGTGAGAATCCTGCTCCTCAAATCAGGTGAGGGCGGAGGAGGAACAAGTTAAGGGAGGAAGGAGGCACTTAATCCTCCAACTAGCACTTACTACTGGAGTTAATTTATATATAAGTTTCCACCTTTATGACAGTCAACATTTACTCTGCCTACTGTATCTCTTAACTAAATAAATATTATTATTTTTAATGAAATTAGTAAATTATTTTTCTGAGTCTCATTTGAGAAACATGCAACGTGATGCCAATTGTCTCTAGACGGGTGGTAAATACGTCTTGTATTATTTATTCTCTATCACATGAACTACTGACTGTACAGTGATGTTGGTTGGTTGTATCGGGAACATCTCCTCCGCTCTAAGTTCAGCCTCACGTATATAATTCAGACCTTGTAATGGTTTATTCCTCCACTGCCAGTACACACACGTGGAGCAAAATACCTGTAAGATAATCCAAGAAACACTCAGGAAATGTTATACCTCCACAAGGGCCGCTGATAAACATGTGTACGGAATATGTAATATATATACAAGGTCCAATTTTTATTAAAGTGTCACCACCTGGTGGTCAGACGCGACTGGTATCCTCTGTTGTCTCGGAGGCGGTGAGTTCAAGGCTGTTCCAGCGGTTTCGTGTTCTTAGGACACCGAGGTCTGTGTTACACCCCCTGGACTCACCCTTGACCTCACCGTCTCTGAGAGGACGTAGGGCACTTGTCGTGGATGGTGTGTTGGGTTGGTGTTTTTTTGTTTTTTTTTACAAAAGTGTAATTTCACGCTGCTTGGTACTGTGTACTGTAGAACAACACTCAACAGAATTCGAGAATCGTAGGAAAACGTCGCCAGGATGATGATTGTGAAGGTGGCGGTATAAACCACTAGAATCTGACAGTGGTTCTTAACCTTTTTACTACCACGCCCCCTCTAGGAATTGGTCCTTACCTCCACGCCCCCCTTGCATCTATGAATAAAATTCCTTCCCAGATTTTAAAGAAAAATGAAAAATATTGTGTTTTTAGTCTTTTTATTGAGGATAAATTAGTGAGATACTTGACACTGCTTCTTAGTTACTAGATCTTGAATGCGTGGTTGAATGCCAGAGAGTGCACAACGTAAATCCCCTTCAACGTTCAGCCTGTTTCTGTACTTGGTCTTGACAGCAACGAGCGTGGAATATGCAGCTTCACAAAGATACGTGGATCAGAACATAGTTAGAATCCGAAGAGCCTGATGTGAGATCAGAGGGTAAACAGGAAGGTACTTGACCCAGAACGTCTCAAGATCCAGTTCTTTGAAGTCTTCCTTAGCTGTGGAGTTGAACTTCAACTCAAGAAACTCCTCTTGCACTTCATCCGAAACATCAGCTACTTCACATTGAAATGGGTTCCTGATGAATTTCCAGGCTTCACGCTTCTCATCTATCTCTGGGAAGTATCTGATGAATTCTGTTTTAAAGTCAGTTAGATGAGTGATTATTTGTTTATTTAACTCAGAATCAAGGTTACCGTGAATGAGAGCAGAATCCAAGTTACTAAAACTGGCTGTATTTCCCTGCTGAATTCGACACTTCCAGAGGTCGAGTTTGGCAATGAAGGTTCGAATGGTGTCGTGGTGCATGATGATGTTGATGTTTTTCCCTTATAGTTTAAGGTTGAGAGCATTCAACGCTTCGAAGATGTCCACCAGGTAAGCTAGAGATAGCTGAAAGCTTCACACTGGAACTTGTCATGGAGATCTGCCTTCTGCTTCGAATCAAGAAATATTGCTACTTCTTCTCGCAGTTCATAAAGCCGTCCAAGCATGTTCCCCTTTGATAGCCATCGTACGTTCGTGTGAAAAAGCAAGGTTTCATGTTCAGATTCCATATCCTTACACAGCAGTTTGAAGAGACGACTGTTTAAGGCTCCAGCTTTGATAAAGTTGACTACCTTGATAGCCACGTTCAGGACATCCCGAAAGAAGTTTGATACATCATGAAAAATAGCTGCTGTTATTGTACAACTTTCCATGGGGTGACAGAACAGCATTTCCTCTTTTACACTGTTGCCTGACACGAAACGAGCATACATCAGTAGCTGAGATACTTTTGCATTTTTCATAAACTTCTCAATATTAGCCCACGCTCTTGTTTAGAGAATAAAAACTATAATTATAATTAGAGAAATTCCTACCAATATTTCAACACTCCTGAATTTGTCTTATTTCTGCAACATGTCAAATTTAACCAGTATGGATTAATTCGTATTATTAATCTCTCTGGGAATTTTTTTTTTGATTTGGGAAATAGGACGAGAGCACACAGCAGTGGAAAAGAATTACGAGGGAAATGGTTTTAGGCTCGTAGTATACCTGGTGGCAACACTCGTCTCCTTCCATCCTCTTGGTGTCTGTTTTTGTTGAGTTGAACAAGTTAATCTTTATTTGATGATCCTGGATTTACACCGCACAAAGGATTTCCATTCACAGTACTCGCTCAGAGAGAGAGAGAGAGAGAGAGAGAGAGAGAGAGAGAGAGAAGAATTATGAATATAAATGACGGTTTGAGAAGGAATTATAATCAAAAGGTACTCATTATTAATTTTATGTTGTATAAAATAAGGTACAGTCTCGTTCAAACACTGCTGGAGACAGCTGGCAGCTCAAGGCCGTTTGTATACTATACTACGTAGTAAATGTTATGAATGAATGTATAAGTGACCGCTGCTTAATTAATGGTTGGGCTTTGTTGTTTCGTATTATATTATACCTTTCTGCTGGTATATACTGTTAATTTGATTTTAAAGTGGATAGAGTAATGGGCCAATCTATATGAATTCATGTATAGATAATTAAACATAAGTAAAAATCGGTAAGTATGTTAAAACATCATACATCTGTGTGCAGGCTGTTTATGAGGTTGTCTGTTTATCATTAATTTATACTAATAAAATCTTCAAACGTTTAATCCCTTTCAGGTAATTAATGGTCCCGGCGGTGCTACAGGCCACCGCCACGGGTCTACTGTCGGATTTTCTGAAGGTTCTTTTATGTTACATTTGTTGGTTTTGTTGTTTTTCGTTAATAATTCATATATTTACGTAGTTTTTCTCAGGATTTGTATGAATTTATACGCAAATAGCAGAGTTACAATTGTATTGACGCTGTGTGTGGCCCTTTTGCAGCCAATCTTGGCTACTAACTCAAGATAAAGAAGGAATTGCCGTAAATAAAAAGGTCCAGCACTCTCGTCAGGCTCGACCGCTGTCACCCAAACTGAAACAGACAACTGTCCCTTGACTCACCACGTAACCATAACGTATCTGATTAAGTTGTTAAGCAACAGGAACACTTTGGTAAAAGAAGAAATAATAACAACTTGTAGGAATCTCTCCGTCTATCTGTTGGTCTCTGTCTGTCTGTCTGTGTTTCAGTCTCTGTCTGTCTTTGTATGTAATCTCTGTGTGTGTGTCACTGGTCATCCTTCATCCCAAAGAGACACCTACATGAACACCCTACCCACCTCCCCTATATTATTAACAGCCAGATACAGCGACCCGATGCCCCTCCCTATACACAACACATCCAACCCCTAATAATACCCAACAACCAACCCCCATATCAAAACCTAACACCCCCCCCTCCCTAAAACAACTCCCAACTACTCATCCCTAGCAAAACTTACCCAACCTCCACTAACAATCCCCCCCAGAAAAAAAAATCCCACCCATCCATTCCTCCCAAAACAAAAACCTGACATACAGATGACTTAGACGCCTCCCTTAGCCAATGAGGTCGAGGAGGGGTGCATGGTACCTGTACACAAGCCTCCCTCAAGGAACGGGGCTGTCCTTGCAGAAGAAGTGGCGCCAATGAGGTCCCGTGGGGAGTGCAAAAGCCCACCCCGCAAATGCAGAAAGCCTGGATAAGCCCAAGGGAAAAAAATACAAAAATAAATAAATAAATAAAAATAATCCAACTCAACCAACCACTAACCAAACAACCAACCACTAACCAAACAACCAACCACTAACCAAACAACCAACCACTAACCAAACAACCAACCACTAACCAAACAACCAACCACTAACCAAACAACCAACCACTAACCAAACAACCAACCACTAACCAAACAACCAACCACTAACCAAACAACCAACCACTAACCAAACAACCAACCACTAACCAAACCTACAATCATCCCAAAACAAAAACTGACCATACCCGACCTTACTAATAACACCCCCCCACAGAAACACTTACAGTCCTCCAGAAGCAACCCAAACAGACCCAACCTCACTGATAACCCCTCTCAATAAAAACAGACAGATAGAGACTGACAGTCAGGCAGACAGTGACAGTCAGAGACTGACAGACAAACAGTGACAGTCAGAGACAGACAGAGACTGCCAGCCAAAAAGAGACAGTCAGACAGACCGAGAGACAGATATAGCCAGTTAGACTGACAGACAGAGAGAGACAAACAAGAAAAAGAGAAACAGACAGAGGCAGACACACAGACACAGGCAGACAGACAGAAACACAGAATTAGAGAAAGACATACAGACAGCCAGGCAGACAAACTGGTAGAGACAAACAGAGACAGACAGACGGAGACTGACAGACAGACAGATATAGACAAACAGTGACAGAAAGTCAGACAGACAAACAGAACAGACAGGCAGAGACGACACAGTGAAAAAACCCAGAGAGGCTGAGACAGACAGAGGCAGACACAGACAGACAGACTGAGACAGACAGACAGATACAAATTGGCAAACATACAAAGACTGACAGACAGACAGAGATTGAGATACAAACACAGACAGAGACTGAGAGAGACACACAGACAGACAGAGACCGACAGACAGACAGATAGACAGAAAGTTTTAGACATACAGACAAACAAACAGACAGACAGAAAGTGAAAGACCGAGACAGACAGACAGACAGAAAGTGACTGACAGAGAATGAGATACAAAGACAGACAGAGACTGAGAGACAGACAGGCAGAGACATACACAGACAGAGAAGAGACCAATAGACAGACAGAGACTGACAGCCAGAGACAGTCAGACAACAAAGTGACAGACATAGACAGTTAGAAAAACAGAGAGACAGGCAGAGAGAGACAAGACAGACAGACAGACAGAATTAGAGAACGACAGACAAAGACAGATAGACAGACTTAGCCAGGCACACAGATAGACAGACAGACAGACAGACAAACAAATACTATAACAACACCACACAACTCTCCCTACAACACAACTCTCCCTATAACACAACACCACACAACTCTCCCTACATTACAACACAACTCTCCCTATAACACAACACCACACAACTCTCCCTATAACACAACACCACACAACTCTCCCTACATTACAACACAACTCTCCCTATAACACAACACAACACAACTCTCCCCACATTACAACACAACTCTCCCTATAACACAACACCACACAACCTCCCTATAACACAACACCACACAATCCTCCTTACATTACAACACAACTCTCCCTATAACACAACACCACACAACTCTATAACACAACACCACACAACTCTCCCTACATTACAACACAACTCTCCCTATAACACAACACCACACAACTCTCCCTACATTACAACTAGCTCTCCTATAACACAACACCACACAGCTCTCCCTATAACCTGGCTACACAACTCTCCCTATAACACGGCACCACAACTCTCCCTACATTTACCACTTCGCTCTCCCTATAACACAACACAACCCACAACTCTCCCCTACATTACAACACAGCTCCTACATTACCTTCTTCCTATAACACAACACCACACAACTCTTACATTAAGCACAACTCTCCTATAACACAACACCACACAACTCTCCTACATTACAACACAACTCTCCCCTACAACACCACACACAACTCTCTACATTACAACACAACTCTCCCTACATTACAACACAACTCTCTAACACAACACCACACAACTCTCCCTACATTACAACACAACTCTCCCTATAACACAACACCACACAACTCTCCCTACATTACAACACAACTCTCCCTATAACACAACACCACACAACTCTCCCTACATTACAACACAACTCTCCCTATAACACAACACAACTCTCATTATAACACAACACCACACAACTCTCCCTACAACACAAATCTCCCTACAACACAACTCTCCCTACATTACAACACAACTCTCCCTATAACACAACACCACACAACTCTCCCTACATTACAACACAACTCTCCCTATAATGAATCGGCTGCTTGTCCAATTAACCAGTCCGTTCACACATATTTATATTTGGGTTTTAAGTAACGAAACCCAAACGGTAGTTCCTTTGTTTTATTATAAAAGGTTATATATATAAATCCCGAGTGTATATCAACCGTAAGTCTCACTGTCTAGGAGTGAATGAGAAAGGGACGGCGTTTATGTATGATAAACGTTTGGTCACGTCCTTTCGATATGAGTTGAGGTGAGCTACTGAAGCTTAGGGGCATCGCAGTGCGTGCTTACAGGAATGCTGAGCTATGGGTCTCGCCCTCTTGGGTAAGTTGCCCGCTCACGTGTCAATCTCATGTCTTACTCATAGACAGTGGAAAGTTACAGGGTGGTGAATCTGAATATAATATCAGATGTATTGACCCATTTATATAATACGTTTTGTTGATGAGACAGGGCCTATTACATCGCTCGGTCACCTACCAGCCGAGCTCCGTGAGGCCTAAATAACTCACAGAGTACAGTACATCCTAGACAACCCTAACCATGTTATAAACAGATATGTAGACACTAAGCTGGGGATATTACTGTAGGGGTATTCTCTACTACAGGGGACCTAGACTTTTGTGTCGTACGGGTTAGTATGTTATGAACAATGTTGAATTTGGATGATACTGCCCGGTAATAACAGAACAGGAACATTATTGCCAGAATTAACAGAATAGAGGGAATCGTAAGACTTGGTAGTGCAAATTCCCGTGACAGGTAAAATGGCAAATTATTATTCAAATCAGCAAAATGTGTCTCGTTCAAGAAAGCTAACACTTTTAATTTCTCTGATACTATTTGAATATCCTTGATAGTGAAATTCATTATAGGAAGTGGAATTAAAGCAGACTTGAGTTTTCGATTTAACGCAAAATGCTGATGAGTAGGCAAGGTCCGTAATGTACTACAAGTGATTTCACAGTAATCAGGAGCCTTGTAATGCCCTTTCACAACTAACTGCTTAACACCATTTTGGCATTTTAAAATTACAGTAGTGAGATTTGGAAAGAACAAATACTGCACATTGTGAAGGTGAGCGTGGAACACAGTCTTTAGACTAACTGGCCTATAACTGCATTGCGCTAACGCTGTGCGTACATTTGGTTGTATGACTGCCAATTCACATATTCCTTCTGCAGCAGGAATAAATGCAAACATGTAGGCTGGACATACGTGTAGGTGTAGATAAGACGACTTACACCGTGACAGTACCTCTGAATCCTCTATTGCTAACAATGAATATTCTTCATCTACTAAGAAAAGTTCTTTAGGCCTATCTAGGGTATACAGTGTGTCGTTCACAAACCAGGGGAAGGGTTCTAAATGCCATGCATTAAACTCATGTTGCCCTCGCATAGGAATGTGGATCAGAATTGCATTGTGCATGAGGGTTGACTCCAACAGTGGGTAATGATATTGAACCTCATTGTCATTGAAAATAGGAGTTAAATGATACCGCAACTTGGCTATTTTTAAAGCTTCAAGAAGCGTCTGCACAGGCACAAGCTTCGCGTCCACACGTCCTATCCCGGCATCTACAATGCTGTCTATTAGTTCATTTTTAGAGGTTACAATTTTATGAACTGAAATTTCAGCAGCATGCAAATATTCTGTGAAGTAAAGGAGCCATTGTAACGTCGGGATTGCTTTCTGTAACCTAGTAACAATCCTCGAAACTTGGTTAGACTCCATTATGATTGCATTAACCTTTGATTCTAGAGCAGTAATCGCGTGAAAGGTTTGAGAAATAACACGATTCTGTTGAGATACAGCTTGAGCGACAACGCTCATGAAACTATTGTCGAATTCATCGAAGCTGTGCTGAGACCATGAAGAATGTCCAATGCTGATTGTAGTTGGCCGTCGACGTTTTCCATCTGACGCGAAAGTACGAGTTAACTTCTACTCGCAGAACGTAGTTTAATACAATAGTCATTTGGGACATTTTGCTTCTGAACAGTCTGTAAGGATGTATCAATCACATTATCATCAACTTGAGGTAAGACATTTATCTGGGTCTTCTTCAGACGATCCGCGTGCACGACATCTGCGATCTGTGCATTAGGCTTCCATATTTTGAATTTGTTGCCTGCTTCTTTTGAGATTATACGGAATGGACCAGAAAATTTCGCCGAAAGTTTGGAGT
>NW_024729691.1:0-11049 GCF_018991925.1 Homarus americanus | reverse complement strand
CACATTCTGGTGCCTAGCCCATCTGGTGGTAACACACTCTGGTCCCGCACCCCTCTGGTAGGTAACACACTCTGGTCCCACAACCCTCTGGCAGATAGCACACTCTGATCCCACAACCCTCTGGCAGGTAGCACATTCTGGTGCCACAACGCTCTGGCAGGTAACACACTCTGGTCCCACACCCCTCTAGCAGGCAACACACTCTGGTCCCACAACCCTCTGGCAGGTAACACACACTGGTCCCACACCCCTCTGGTAGGTAAAAAAAAAAATAACACTTAGTTAATATTTGTTAATGTTAGGTTAAGTTAGTTTAAGTTTTCCATTTCACAATTCATTAATACCTAATATGATGACGTACATGATCACCGATGGCCAGTCAGAAGCTTAAAATAATACATAGAAGTTATCGATATTAGGCAATTATCCCTGTTTAGTTTAAGCTTTTACAAATCATCAATCGTTTTTGTCAAATAGAGATAATTTTTTGGTTTTATTATTACAACTTAATATTAATTCGTGTATTGTAAGATTTTGTTTATTTCTTTTCAGCCCTTGCTTACTGCCATATGATGTTTAATTTATACTTTAAATAGGTTAGGTTAGGTTTGGTCAGGTCAGGTTACATTTTGTATGAAGGTATTCATTTATTTGTACATTTATGATCTACAGGATCGTTTATGGCCGGTGAAAAGTTTCCCAAAAAGAGAAATACCTAGAATTTATCACTAATCATCAATTATTCCTTGACACTAGGTCATGCAACTCGTTAACTTAGGGTGTGGTAGTTGTGTTGACTATAGCTTCTACACCTTAAACAAATTCACGCCTTGGGCCGGCCCATCCTCGTACACGAGGGGCAACCATTAATATTACTTGATTAAATGTTATAAGTATATACTGCAGTTAGTCTATAGTATAAAAGACAAAGAACATCAAAATATATATATTTAGTTCCAGGGTTTATTTAGTTATTTATTACTTGCACTTATTACTGGTATTTGTTTTCCTCTCATCTGTATAGTTTAAATCTTTACTGTTGTTTTGAGTAACTTTAGATTTAATTATTTTTCTCCGAAACTTACGTCTTTTACATTTTTTTCAGAATACATCATAATATCATATCACCCATGATGATTATCCTGTATGTAAAACGAAAAAAAATAATAACACTTAGTTAATATTTGTTAATGTTAGGTTAAGTTAGTTTAAGTTTTCTATTTCACAATTCATTAATACCTAATATGATGAAGTACATGATCTCCGATGGCCAGTCAGAAGCTTAAAATAATACATAGAAGTTATCGATATTAGGCAATTATCCCTGTTTAGTTTAAGCTTTTACAAATCATCAATCGTTTTTGTCAAATAGAGATAACTTTTTGGTTTTATTATTACAACTTAATATTAATTCGTATATTGTAAGATTTTGTATATTTCTTTTCAGCCCTTGCTTACTGCCATATGATGTTTAATTTATACTTTAAATAGGTTAGGTTAGGTTTGGTCAGGTCAGGTTACATTTTGTATGAAGATATTCATTTATTTGTACGTCCTCCTACACTCATTTTCGTCTCCTAACTTCGTCTAACAGTAACGTATAAAAGTTTCTGACCTGAAATGTATAGCCAAACTCCTTTAAGTTTGTCCCCGTGAAAGTTTCTAGCCACGAGGAATAAGCTTCAGAATATATCACTTGTGGGGGTACTGGTGTAACATTAATCGGGCACTTTTTTTCTACGAGAGGCGTATAAATACTTCTGATCAGGGAAGTTATTATCAAATTTCACAGGCTTAGCGAAGTAGAAGTTTATGTACTGAAGAACTTTTGAACTTGTCAGGACGCAAGAGAGGGAGGTATGTGTGTGAGTGTGACTGTAATTTTCCTGTATGTATTTACGCATGTGCACTCACGTATATTTGAACAGATGAGATTATGTAGTGTTACTCTATACACTCGGGCAATAACATCATCCAGTAAGAGCCTTCACTAAGACTCACTGTATGATAGACTTTGATCCACACACTGTATCAGCAAATGTATTTATATGTTGATCCTGGACGGCTACGAGCCACCAGCGACCCTAAATCATATGGCCATTAAAGGTGTAATTTGTACACAGTAAACAGTCTAGTAAACTTATTTGAATGGACACCAAGTTTACCGTAATCATTTGTTTGAAACCCATTGAGTAGATCAGTGCACTTACATGCCTCTAGATGGAGTGTGTGTGTTATATGTGTTTAACCCCATGTACCAGTGTTGAGTTTAATGGATCACTGTTCCTGGAATGTATTTTGTTTTTACTGTAAAGCTGAAGTTTGTTTCCATACGATCAGATATTTTATTTCCTTATTCTTGATCATTCCTTTGCCAAATAAGTACATTGCGTCATCTACATAAATTGTGAAAGCTTCTGTAAACACGTTATTTTTCTATATATTTGCCTGGGATAGTATTAGCGCCAAGTTGTTATTAATTTGTGTTGATCAGTACACTTTTAATATAAAAAATCCGCTGGTGCATTTATTATTTTCTTATGGCAAGGGTAAGGTACATATTTGTAACTTTGTGTATTATGTAGTTAACTATGTTTGAGACATTAGTGCTTTACACCATGAAGTAGGTACAGCACATCATAAAACTTAAGCTTTCAGAAATTAAAAAACAAAAATAAGACCTCCTTCCCTGCTGCCTTACACATACTGTGGCTCTAACTCTCCTGTCCGTTGTGATTTTCCACCCTGTCCGACCCTCCACTGTGTCAGCTGACGTGTTCAAACAAAAGAACGTCGGTTTCCGCAGTTACAGACATCAAAATCTAACCATCTATTATTCTTCACCACTTCAAACCTTATAGTTTTCAATTCAATTAGTTTCAATGATAAATTATAATTAAACCCTTTCTGCCAAGGAGTATAATTAAATTAAAAATATCGCAAAAGTTTCCAAACGAACACTGGCGCACAACCCTGGCGCCCACAACTTATAGCATCCACATCGATACCTTTTCCCGGGCTACCTACCTCTTCTCCCTAGCTTATATCCTCACCAGGCAGGAGTCCTCCTCTCCCTACTACACTAGGGTTGCCATATCTGAACATTAAAAAAAGAGGACGTTCCCGAAGACATCATGTGTTGCCGCCGCCTTCTCACCCCCCCTCCGCCTGCCACACACTTTGGCGCTATGTAACCTTGATGCAGCCGTGACCGTTTTATGCTCTGGAAAAGTACAACAAATCGTAAGCACTGGCTGTGGCACCAAGCGACAAACCCACAACAAAGACTAAAATCAAACACTGTCACTGCAGGTTAAAGACTGGCCAACCACCGGTCACCGTCATAGTTGTCGACACACGTAAATAATATAGCGAAAGTGGCTAGATTATGGCTGAAAATTGCTAAAATGCCTTAAATGCAGGACAAGAAAAACAAATGCTACAGTGTAAAAAAAAGCCATAAAAAAATGGTATACTTTCAACATTTCATTTATGGCTGTAATAGCACTAAATACAAATTATTTTTTAATAATGCGCGTGGCTGAAGAACAAGGAAAAGCAGTACATGGCACTACAGGTTACCCCAAAAACTGCTAGCAGCTAAGTTGACAACACCGTACAGGCGTACACGTGACTTATCAGCTGACGAAAACTGAACAAGATCTCTACTGTTTCCACCTCCCCTCTCTCACAGTCTCTCTCTCTCTCTCGTCATTACAGTTTCATGTTTCTTTCCGTGGAGAAAATGATGGAAGCTGAAATTCCGGACTTTTGAAGAATTTTAAAAATTCCTTCCGGATGAAGATTTCGAAACCTAAATGGAGGGCATGTCCGGGAAAATACGGACGTATGGCAACCCTAGTCTCAGTGCGGTTATTCGGGCGACCAGACCACACACATGCCGCCGGCCGCCCAGCACCTGCAGGGAGAGCTATAAGGGAGGGAGGCAGTGAAACTCACTCTCAGGACTGTACAACACCCCCGGGAAGAGAGGTAGAGTTTTAACCCTCACCCAGTAATTACAATTAACATGTATGCTTTAGAGAAACATTCTGTGTAGGACAGTGAGTGAGAGTTAGAATAAAGAACTATATTGTATTTTAATGATGGTGCTATATTGACGTTACCATTTGTTGAGCCTTAGGACAAAAAAAAAAGATTTATTCTTACTAATCTTTCGTAATTCAGTACAATGATTAGTAAATTAATAGTTGCCATTGAAATCACTGTACCGACATGTTTGATTGATTGATTGAAATAGACATGTCGTAATGGTCGCACAGTTAATTATTGGTATTTGGTAATTCTTAGGAACTTATGCGTATATGTCATAATAATTTTCAATGGGATCAAAATAAGGTTTCACAAATATTTTAATATTCAGGTGGTAGATATCTTTTAAGAGGTCTGGGTTTGAGAGGAGTGCATGGTGGTGGTCTCAGTGGGTCTGGGTATCACAAGTTGTACGTCTGTTTGGTCCGGAATTTTAATTTATAATCATGGTAATGTAAATCCATTGGTAGTTAGTACGTACAGTATATACCCATACTAGTTGGTAAATATTTCCGCTATTTTTTTTTTTAATAACACTAAGCCTCCAGCCATCCATTAACTTGAAAATAGTCATAGTTGTTTATACACGACCAAAAGAATATCCTATTTCAAGTTTAGCCACTCAAGTGCTACCTGGGCGGGCAAGTCCTTAGATGATTCATAAATGTTAAAATTGCGAAGGATCTTGATCTCAACTTTTAAAAATCTCGATCTCGGGAAAAAAATAGATTTCTTGCTCAAGTAAAGTATGAGGAGTCACCCAAGACCTTAGCCTAATTCTCTGGTAACACATAAGTAAACACACTAGAGCTATAGCCACAGTCAGGTAATAAAAATACTCTTTTTGGGGTTACATATAATATAAAATTTATAACGATAAGGTAAAAAAAATGTTACTCTCATATTTTAAGTAAATTTACTTTTTCTACTCCTTTAGGATCAAATATATGTAAACATTCAAAGCCCGGAATAGAGGCAACCAACTGTCACCTTGTCACTCTGAGATATCTGTTTTCAAGTAGGGATTCAATTTTTGTTTTGTAAAGAAAAATTCTTATACGTTATTTAGTATTTCCTGATGAGCCCTTTAGTTTTAGGTTACATTAAAACATATATAGAAAACAATTTGAGGATTATATTTGATATATTCTAATAGAACTTTATCTTTGTATATTAATCTTGGTAACACGTACAGATGTTTCATGGTAGTGATAATTTTAGTCTAAGTAAAATATCACGTGAAACAGCATCTATTAAGCGATTACTCCACATTACAGATTTATCTCTACACGGTCATTATTCCTTTATCAAACTGGTGTTTTATTATGGGTACGGGTTTACTCCACCCACTAGTTAACGAGGGCATAATAAGGTTAAAAACCTATAGAAACTCGCCTGATGCTCAGTACATTCCGTGTTGTTGTAGCTAATGGTAATAATTTAACAAGATAAAGTCACTTAAGGCCGATGACCTGAATTAATCCAAATTTAAGTGTATTTCAAATGGGAAATAATATCAGGCATCCTTAACCATGGAAATTAGAAGCTGTTTTGATTAGTAGTCCAGACCAGGTGTGTCCGTCACTGATGGCCTTATAGGTGATGGGAGGTTCGCCCACATACACATCAGTCAAAATGAAACTCACTGCGTGTACCGGATAGTTCCTCTCCATAATGATTTTTTTAAGTATGTATTAGTAATCGCGAAGTTAGTCTCATCATGTACACTTCCCATCTGAATTATTTTAAACTGGTTTGTAGCCTGTGTCGGTGTCTACACTATCACTCTACTTCTCTACCAGAGCTTCTCAACTGGGGAACCACAAAGTATTTTCTAGAGGGTCGACGGATTGAAAACATAGATGGTCTTGGAGATGCCACGCGTTATAAAACACTTACTAAATACTTCTTCTTAATAAAGTTGATACAATTCTGAGAGAGTATTTCACTTCCTCATTTACCGACTTATTAAATTACTGTGTGGTTATAATGGAATCATTTTATTGATAAAGTATATATATTCTTCATTGCTCTGCTTATTGTATTAGTATAAGAATAAATAAGTGACAAAGATATACAAGAGGAGTGAATTATTCATTATAAAATAGCTTTTATACATTAACCAATACTGTATATTAAGAGAAGTGAAGCTGTAATATATAAGCACCTTACAAACTTTATATAACAGAGACACCGTGACCTTACGGGGGGACTGACCATCAGGTTCTGCTGGTTCTGGGTACAAGTCTGAACAAATTTTCCGATGTCTCTTTGTTTAAGTTAAATTTCCCCCCAAAATAATACTTTAACAAATCTCTTTTAACTTACAGAATCCAACATTTCAGGTTTAATTATAAATCAGATCATAATATTAGTGTTTACATATACACAAGAGTTGAGGCGTTTTCTTGTGTTGATGACAGCAGCACAATCTCGGGTGCCAGTGACGTCGGCCTATGGTAAATTCGGCCAAGTAACCTCGGCCAGCATCCAGTGGTAACCTCGGCCCACATCCAGTGATAACCTTGGGTCACATCTAGTGGTAACCTCGGCCCACATTCAGTGGTGACCTCAGCCCATTTTAGTGATTTCGTCCCATCATAATATTGGCCGAGATCACCATCAATAATTTTCTTTGGTAATAGCTAAGCCATATGAAAAGTACCCAATGGTTAGGTTAGGTTAGGTTAGGTTAGGTTAGGTTAGGTTAGGTTAGGTAAAATTTTAAAAGTAGTGAAATTAAAGATAAAGATCAAGTACACACTCACACTAATTGATCACCATGGAGTGGTATAAGGAGCTCTGGTGCACCTGAAAGGGGTGATATAACGAGGCTATTGTAAGGCTGGCAGATAAGGTCAAATATTATACCTTTCTATTTACATGTATAAGAAACTATGATGAAAATATTTGCCTAGATAACGGTGGACATCCCTCAAGTGCCAAAAAACAAATATTACAATTCTTAGAGAGTGACATCCCGATCACCCATGAAACTCTTACATCACGAATATACATAAATTTATTGAAACATACTCGTTGGTTTTTGAGATAATTTGATGACATTTATCAATACATAGAGAACTTTATACATACGGTACGGATACGTGAATAAAAACATGCATGTAAAGGTAATCATATACATACCTGCCTACTGAGATACTGTACTGATCCTAGGAGCTTTTATACTCGACATTTCAGATTTTTCTTGTTGTTATATAAAGACCAACGGCGTGTGTATTCGGGAAAGTATTGTAACAGGTAAAAAATATATATTTAAAAAAAAATGGGGGGAAAGGTAGTGAAACTTGGCGTGTGGTAACCGCAGAGTTTTACCCCACCACACCCCCCCGGTAATTGATGATGCACAACTGCTGGTCTAATGTGTTGTTGCTTTTTACAATCTTTACCCTTGGGTGATGTTCCTTAACTCGTATAATGGTATGTGTTATATACTTTATTAATGCAGCTCTGAGTTTTGATATTTGAGAATAAAAAGTAGTAATTCACCTCATAATTATCAGCTCAATGAGGTATTACAGGAAGTGGATGTATTTTCTATGTAATTGTTATGTATAATATCTTAGTAATGAATGTCATAAATAAAAGACCAGATAATGTTGTTAACAAAGGGGTCGTCAACTTGTGCTAAGGCGGAGGATGTCTCTGGATTATGTTGTCGAGGCTGTTAGGCAAAACTAGACTCGGGAGCAAGGTGTTGTGGGAGTATATTTTAGAATCAGCTCTTCTCTATCAGCTTAACATAATTATTACAACACCTGAATATCACTGGGCGAGTTTGTAGTCGAATCGTCTACTGCTTCAGTATTAGTGATATAATTTTTCAATTAATTTACATATCTTTTGTATAAATAGATTTATATTTTAATAATATACAAAATGATACTAATACGAAAAATTTTCTTTTTTTTTTTTGCTCTCGGAACAGAATTTAATGTGTAGGCAAATATTACTCGTGTAAATCGCCACGTGTCGAAGACCCATCAAGATGCTACACACATGATGGATCAGTTAATACCTGAGAGAGTAAGAAGAGGCGACACATAACACAACAAAGAGGCAAAATCTTTCTGAGAGAACTATTAGGAACAAAATTAAGCTGTAATAAACTTTTTTCAGACTTTTTTCATCTTACTGCTTGTGTGAGTCAGCTCTGAAAGTGTCTAAAGAATCTTCTAGATAATTAAATTATAAGTTGAAATGGAAAGCAACAAGGAAATATTGTTAAGCAGAAGAGACAAAAATATATCCACTATGAAATTTAGGCCAAATTACAAAATACATTTTACAGTCCAACAAAAAATTTAAAGAACTCTTTTGACGTCATGTAAATTGTTTTATGAATATCCAAAATTTTATGTCGTATGTAATTTACATTTTATTTGTGAGTTGGCTATCGTGTTGCTATCAACTGATAATAGAATTTAGAGCACGTCATCATTTATTTGATCAATATATAGTTGATTCACTTATTATTATTTTTCCTGAATATACATATATTATCAATCTTTTCTTTCGTTTTCTGTAAATTTAAATACCAACAAATCTTTCTCATCCCAGGTTGATATTCTCAACACCACATCTAGTGAGGACACACTCGCCGCCACTCACTGATTTAGTACCTCGTTTGGGTGCAAGTTTACCGATGTGTTTTTATTGAGAATGTTACTCATGAAGATATGAGTTTATTTTCCTTATAAGATAACTCTTCTTTGTCAAAATGTTTTATATTTAGATAAATTAGGTTATCGATTATGAAGAAGCAATTCGGGACTAATATGAGAGACGCTCCTGCAATATCGGTTACAATGATATACGGCGACCATTACAATACAGGACGGTGGCAGTGAGTGAGACGAATTTGCTGGACGGAATAAGAGGGTGAAAGATAGTGTAGTGTACAGTACATGGGAGGAGAGAGGTAGAAATACTGAGAGAGAGAGATGCTGTTATTAGGTATAGACAAGAGAAGAGGGATAGAACAACCTTCAATGTTTTGGTCAGATAGGGAGACATGTGATAATATATGAATCAATTTGCTTACGATCATTATGGAATAGGTTAAAGATAGACTAAATCGAGACCAGAATAACTGTTGGGTAAGTTTGAACGAAGAATATGAAACAAAACACAAAAACAAGCTCTTTGATTAATCGAGCTGAAATGTGTTGTTCAGCGAGAGAGGTAATACTTTGTCGGTGCTGGTGATCTGAATACAAGGGTGTGGGTGGAGGAAATGGTAGTGGTGGTGTGGGCAGTTGAGGTATAAAGAACGGAAATGTATTTGAGGTTTCCTCTTTGTATATAATGTATTATAGTACTACATACAGGGAGAAGGGCTCTGAAACTGTCGTGGTTGAGCAAGTTTGTTCTGGAAGTAGAGCAAATAACATAAAACTGATAGAAGGATTATTCAATAGTTGTTTACATCACTACTCTGCTGCAAGTTACAGTTAGTATATGATAGAGATTCAGGAGGTGAAGTCCGTTCGAGAGGTCCAGGTTGGAAAAGTTGGATAGCGATTATATTCGGTTTACTTCCAGGATATGTACTGTCAATATCATTTGTGTACTATAAACACCTTTTAACAAATAGAAAGTGTAGGGAGAGATTACACAGGCATCGTTTTCAAGGCGACCCATCACCAAAGAGTGAAGATACATTTGCAACAAGATGTTTTAAACTCCAGGAAGCTGTGACATAGGAAAAACATTGTGAAATGGAGAGTTCCAAGATGTGCTGTTCCGGGATATGAATATCGGATATTGAGAGATACGGTAAATGCCGATAGATGGTGCAAGATGCTGGCACTATCGACGGTAGTTCGTCAACACAGCGACTTTGGAAATATATACTGTATAGACTAGAGAGAATAGGGAGATGTCACTGTAGTACCGGAAGTGTTAGGGTAGGGTTATAATTGTGGATTAATTTGATTGCTCTCCTCTACTCTGCACCAAGTAGTGGTGACAAAGTGCCACGACACCACATCCTGCCCACATATGACAGCAGTAATTAATCTGGGTGAGCATCTGTTTCACGTAAACGCTTGCCAACTGTTTACCGGTTGAATAAGACATAAAATTGGGCCTGATGGATATGCCAAAATCAATGTTGAAATGTACTTTAGTTTAGTTGCGTTGATGGAAACAACTGTGGATAGATCCCACTAGTGACTAAACTATCCAAGCGAGATCCTCCGGAAGAGATGATGTCTGTTGTCTACCACTGAAAACTTTATTTTGAGTGACTGAGGCAGTCAGAAGGGCTGAATCATCTGTATAAGAATGAACTGTTGTTTGTTGTCGGGAGAAAGTGGGCCATATGCAGAGAAAAAATATTAAAGTTCCTGGAGCTGTGTCTAGTAAAAGCTCAGGATCTGTATGACATTACACCAAACTGGGCGGACATAGTGGAAGGATTAATACAGCGTCTGATGTTGAGGTGTGAAACATGAGGTTACAATAATAGAATGACAAGACACAAACTAACTTGGAAATAATTATCTTGAAGTTCGGGTGAGGAAGATCAAGAGAAGACAGAGTGAGGACTGTAATATTAAAAGATCATTTGGTAGAGAGATAAATGTCTGAATAAGTAAAGCAGAGATTGTGTTGATGTTTGAAATTATGGAGATAATGGAATAGGATGACTGAATAATTGAGGCAGATAGAAGACAAGTAGATACGAGGAGAGCAGTAGATATACAGTGTGGTAGGCAGCTGTCAAACAGGGAGGTACTACCGCCTGGGAAGATATTGGAAGCATAATGTGTTGTCTAATGGTAGACCCTGCTGCCATATGGCATCACGAATATTGTGACCAAGTCCCAAGTTGCTGATCTGACTTTTTGCCTCATTTACACACAATTGCAGGGTCTCAATTGTTTCTCTTACTTGATAACACAACATACATATACTGTAGTGTAGCGTTTCCCACTATTGATTTTTTTCTTTGTATTTCTTTATTATTAT
>NW_024729690.1:0-13132 GCF_018991925.1 Homarus americanus | reverse complement strand
CCACGATCTTATAATTGTGACCGGGGGACGCTACCTCTGGGCCACCAGTACGTAGTACATAAAGTCCAGACCTACTATATTTCACACAAAGCCTTATTCAGAACGGTGCTTTATGACGCCAGGAATCCGATTATAGGGGACCACCCGTGCCGCTTAGGTGATCAGAGCAACGTTTAACCAAATGCGGCTTCGAAACCCGAGGATCCATATATATTTCATTAGCCCAATAAAGCACGCAGAATTCTACATATTATCAACGCCTCGCCCCACCAGGATTTGAAGCCACGATCTTATAATTGTGACCGAGGGATGATACCTCTGGGCCACCAGGACAATAAAAGCATTCCTAGACATTGCTATATTTCACACAAAGCCTGTTCAACGGGCTTATGGCACCGTGAACCTCTAATGGGGACCACCCGTGCCGCTTAGGTGATCAGAGCAACGTTTTACCGAATGCGGCTTCGAAACACGAGGATCCAGATATATTTCATTAGTCCAATAAAGCACGCGGACTTCTACATATAATCAACACCTCACCCCACCAGGATTTGAACCCACAATCTTATAGTTGTCACCGGGGAACGCTACCTCTGGGCCACTAGGACAATAAAAGCAGTCCTAGACTCTACTATATTTCACACAATGCCTGTTCAACGAGCTTATGGTGCTGTGAACCACTATAGGGGACCACCCGTGCCGCATAGGTGATTAGAGCAACTTTTAACCAAATGCGGCTTCGAAACCCGAGGATCCATATATATTTCATTAGCCCAATAAAGCACGCAGACTTCTACATATAATCAACGCCTCACCCCACCAGGATTTGAAGCCATGATCTTATAATTGTGACCGGGACGCAATTTCTGGGCCACCAGGGACACAAAAGCAGTCCTAAACCTCTACTATATTTCACACAAAGCCTGTTCAACGGAAGCTATGACGCCAGAACCACTATAGTATTCACTCACGCTTAGGTGATCAGGAGAGAGTAACGCGAACCAAATGCGCTTCGAAACCAGGATCCACATATATATTTCATTAGCCCACAAAGTACGCACGACTTCTACATATAATCAACGCCTCACCCCACCAGGATTTGAAGCCACGATCTTATAATTGTGACCGGGGGACGCTACCTCTGAGCCACCAGGACAATAAAAGCATTCCTAGACTCTGCTATATTTCACACAAAGTCTGTTCAACAGGCTTATGGCACCGTGAACCTCTAATGGGGACCACCCGTGCCGCTTAGGTGGTCAGAGCAACGTTTTACCGAATGCGGCTTCGAAACACGAGGATCCAGATATATTTCATTAGCCCAATAAAGCACTCGGACTTCTACATATAATCAACACCTCACTCCCCACCAGGATTTGAGATCCATTGATTCAGTATCAGGAACTTGGGGACGCTACCTCTGGGGCCAATTGCGGACAAAAAGCATTCCTAGACTTCATATATTTCACACACAAAGCCTGTTCAACGGGCTTATGGCAATCGAACCTCTAATGGGGACCAATTGCGTCATGGTATGATCGTAGAGCAACGCTACCAAATCCGACTACGAAATACGAGGATCCATATATATTTCATTCGCCCAATAAAGCACGCGGACTTCTACATATAATCAACACCTCACCCCACTAGGATTCAAACCCACGATCTTATAATTGTGACCGGGGTATGTTACCTCTGGGCCACCAGGACAATAAAAGCAGTCCTAGACTCTACTATATTTCACACAAAGACTGTTCAACAACCTTATGGCGCCATGAACCTATAATGGGGACCACCTGTGCCTCTTAGGTGATCAGAGCAACGTTTTACCAAATCCGGCTTGGAAACACGAGGATCCATATATATTTCATTAGCCCAATAAATCACTTGGACTTCTACATATAATCAACACCTCACCCTACCAGGATTCAAACCCACGATCTTATAATTGTGACCGGGGTATGCTACCTCTGGGCCACCAGGACAATAAAAGCAGTCCTAGACTCTACTATATATCACACAAAGCCTGTTAAACGAGCTTATGGCGCTGTGAACCACTATAGGGGACCACCCGTGCCGCTTAGGTGATCAGAGCAACGCTTTACCAAATGCGGTATCGAAACACGAGGATCCATATATATTTCATTAGCCCAATAAATCACGCGGACTTCTACATATAATCAACGCCTCACCCCACCAGGATTTGAAGCCACGATCTTATAATTGTGACTGGGGAACGCTACCTCTGGCCCAACAGGACAATAAAAGCATTCGTAGACTCTACTATATTTCACACAAAGCCTGTTCAACGACCTTATGACGCCGTGAACCTCTAATGGGGACCACCCGTGCTGCTTAGGTGATCAGAGCAACGTTTTACCAAATGCGGCTTCAAAACACGAGGATCCATATATATTTCATTCCCCAATAAAGCACGCAGCTTCTACATATAATCAACACCTCACCCCACCAGGATTCGAACCCATAATCTTATAATTGTCACCGGGGAACGCTACCTCTGGGCCACTAGGACAATAAAAGCAGTCCTAGACTCTACTATATTTCACACAATGCCTGTTCAACGAGCTTATGGCGCTGTGAACCACTATAGGGGACCACCCGTGCCACTTAGGTGATCAGAGCAACGTTTAACCAAATGCGGCTTCGAAACCCGAGGATCCATATATATTTCATTAGCCCAATAAAGCACGCAGACTTCTACATATAATCAACGCCTCACCGCACCAGGATTTGAAGCCACGATCTTATAATTGTGACCGGGGGACGCTACCTCTGGGCCACCATGACAATAAAAGCATTCCTAGACTCTGCTATATTTCACACAAAGCCTGTTCAACGGGCTTATGGCACCGTGAACCTCTAATGGGGACCATCCGTGCCGCTTAGGTGATCATAACAACGTTTACCCAAATGCGGCTTCGAAACACGAGGATCCAGATATATTTCATTAGCCCAATAACGCACACAGACTTCTACATATAATCAACGCCTCACCCCACCAGGATTTGAAGCCACGATCTTATAATTGTGACCGGGGGACGCTACCTCTGAGCCACCAGGACAATAAAAGCATTCCTAGACTCTGCTATATTTCACACAAAGCCTGTTCAACAGGCTTATGGCACCGTGAACCTCTAATGGGGACCACCCGTGCCGCTTAGGTGATCAGAGCAACGTTTTATCGAATGCGGCTTCGAAACACGAGGATCCAGATATATTTCATTAGCCCAATAAAGCACGCGGACTTCTACATATAATCAACAACTCACCCCACCAGGATTTGAACCCACGATCTTATAATTGTGACCGGGGGACGCTACCTCTGGGCCACCAGGACAAAAAAAGCATTCCTAGACTCTGCTATATTTCACACAAAGCCTGTTCAACGGGCTTATGGCACCGTGAACCTCTAATGGGGACCACCCGTGCCGCTTAGGTGATCAGAGCAACGTTTTACCAAATCCGGCTACGAAATACGAGGATCCATATATATTTCATTAGCCCAATAAAGCACGCGGACTTCTACATATAATCAACACCTCACCCCACTAGGATTCAAACCCACGATCTTATAATTGTGACCGGGGTATGCTACCTCTGGGCCACCAGGACACTAAAAGCAGTCCTAGACTCTGCTATATTTCACACAAAACCTGTTCAACGAGCTTATGGAGCTGTGAACCACTAATGGGGACCACCCGTGCCGCTTATGTGATCAGAGCAACGTTTTGCCAAATCCGGCTTGGAAACACGCGAGGATTCCATATATATACTTATTAAGCCCAATAAACTTGACTTCTACATATAATCAACACTCACCCTACCAGGATTCAAACCCACGATCTTATAATCAGGATCGGGTATGCTACCTTCTGGGCCACCAGGACACTAAAAGCAGTCCTAGACTCGCTATATTTCACACAAATCCTGTTCAACGAGTTTATGGCTAGTGAACCTCTAATGGGGACCACCAAATGCTTTATGTGATCAGAGCAACGCTTTAATTAAATCCCAAGCTTGGAACACGAGGATTCAAATATATTTCATTAGCCCAATAAAGCACTCGGACTTCTACATATAATCAACACCTCACCCCACCAGGATTCAAACCCACGGTCTTATAATTGTGATCGGGGTATGCTACCTCTGGGCCACCAGGACAATAAAATCAGTCCTAGACTCTGCTATATTTCACACAAAGCCTGTTCAACGAGCTTATGGCGCAGTGAACCTCTAATGGGGACCACCCATGCCGCTTAGGAGATCAGAGCAACGCTTACCAAAATGCATCGAAACACTAGATCCATATATTTCACAGTTCCAATAAAGCACGCGACTTACATATAATCAACGCCAATTTACCAGGATTTGAAGGCCACGATCTATAGAACAGACTGGGGAACGCTACCTCTAGGCCAACAGGACAATAAAAGCATTCGTAGACTCTACTATATTTCACACAAAGCCTGTTCAACGACCTTATGACGCCGTGAACCTCTAATGGGGACCACCCGTGCTGCTTAGGTGATCAGAGCAACGTTTTACCAAATGCGGCTTCAAAACACGAGGATCAATATATATTTCATTCCCCAATAAAGCACGCAGCTTCTACATATAATCAACACCTCACCCCACCAGGATTCGAACCCATGATCTTCTAATTGTGACCGGGGAACGCTACCTCTGGGCCACCAGGACAACAAAAGCAGTCCTAGACTCTGCTATATTTCACACAAAGCCTGTTCAACGAGCTTATGGCGCCATGAACCTCTAATGGGGACCACCGTACCGCTTAGGTGATCAGAGCAACGTTTTACTAAATCCGGCTTCGAAACACAAGGATCCATATATATTTCATAAGCCCAATAGAGCACGTGGACTTCTACATATAATCAACACCTCACTCCACCAGGATTCGAACCCACGATCTTATAATTGTGACCGAGGAACGCTACCTATGGGCCACCAGGACACTATAAGCAGTCCTAGACTCTACTATATTTCACACAAAGCCTGTTCAACGACCTTATGGTGCCATGAACCTCTAATGGGGACCACCGTACCGCTTAGGTGATCAGAGCAAGGTTTACCAAATCCCGGCTTGGCAACACGAGGATCCATATATATTTCATTAGCCCAATAGAGCAAGCGGACTTCTACATATAATCAACGCCTCACCCCACCAGGATTTGAAGCCACGATCTTATAATTGTGACCGAGGAACGCTACCTCTGGGCCACCAGGACAATAAAAGCAGTCCTAGACTCTGCTATATTTCAAACAAAGCCTGTTCAACGAGCTTATGGCGCCGTGAACCTCTCATTGGGACCATCCGTGCCGCATAGGTGATCAGAGCAACGTTTTACCAAATGCGGCTTCGAAATACGAGGATCCATATATATTTCATTAGCCCAATAAAGCACGCGGACTTCTACATATAATCAACACCTCACCCCACCAGGATTTAAACCCACGATCTTATAATTGTGACCGGGGAACGCTATCTCTGGGCCACCAGGATAATAAAAGCAGTCCTAGACTCTGCTATATTTCACACAAAGCCTGTTCAACGAGCTTTTGGCGCCGTGAACCTCTAATGATGACCACCCGTGCTGCGCTTGGGTGATCAGGCAACATTTTTACCAAATGCGGCTTCAAAACACGAGGATCCATATATGTTCATTTTGCCCAATAAAGCCTGTAGGACTTCTACATATATAATCAACACCTCACCCCACCAGGATTCGAACCCACGATCTTCTAATTGTGACCGGGGAACGCTACCTCTGGGCCACCAGGACAAAAAAAGCAGTCCTAGACTCTGCTATATTTCACAAAGAGCCTGGTCAACGAGCTTATGGCGCTGTGAACCTTTAATGCGGACCATCCGTGCCGCTTAGGTGATCAGAGCAACGTTTTACCAAATCCGGCTTGGAAACACGAGGATCCATATATATTTCATTAGCCCAATAAAGTACTTGGACTTCTACATATGATCAACACCTCACCCCACCAGGATTCAAACCCACAATCTTATAATTGTGACCGCGGTATGCTACCTCTGGGCCACCAGGACAATAAAAGCAGTCCTAGACTCTACTATATTCCACACAACGCCTGTTCAACGAGCTTATGGCAATATGAACCTCTAATGGAGACCACCCGTGCTGCTTAGGTGATCAGAGCAACGTTTTACCAAATGCGGCTTCAAAACACGAGGATCCATATATATTTCATTTGCCCAATAAAGCACGTGGCTTCTACATATAATCAACACCTCACCCCACCAGGATTCGAAACCACGATCTTCTAATTGTGACCGGGGAACGCTACCTCTGGGCCACCAGGACAATAAAAGCATTCCTAGACTCTGCTATATTTCACACAAAGCCTGTTCAACGGGCTTATGGCACCGTGAACCTCTAATGGGGACCACCCTTGCCGCTTAGGTGATCAGAGCAACGTTTTACCAAATCCGGCTACGAAATACGAGGATCCATATATATTTCATTAGCCCAATAAATCACTTGGACTTCTACATATAATCAACACCTCACCCTACCAGGATTCAAACCCACGATCTTATAATTGTGACCGGGGTATGTTACCTCTGGGCCACCAGGACAATAAAAGCAGTCCTACACTCTACTATATTTCACACAAAGACTGTTCAACGACCTTATGGCGCCATGAACCTCTAATGGGGACCACCTGTGCCGCTTAGGTGATCAGAGCAACGTTTTACCAAATCCGGCTTGGAAACACGTGGATCCATATATATTTCATTAGCCCAATAAAGCACTCGGACTACATAATCAACACCTCACCCTACCAAGTTCAAACCCACGATCTTATAATTGTGACCGGGGTATGCTACCTCTGGGCCACCAGGACACTAAAAGCAGTCCTAGACTCTGCTATATTTCACACAAAGCCTGTTCAACGAGCTTATGGCGCAGTGAAACTCTAATGGGGACCACCCGTGCCGCTTATGTGATCAGAGCAACGTTTTACCAAATCCGGCTTGGAAACACGTGGATCCATATATATTTCATTAGCCCAATAAAGCACTCGGACTTCTACATATAATCAACACCTCACCCCACCAGGATTCAAACCCACAATCTTATAATTGTGACCGGGGTATGCTACCTCTGGGCCACCAGGACAATAAAAGCAGTCCTAGACTCTACTATATTTCACACAAAGCCTGTTAAACGAGCTTATGGCGCTGTGAACCACTATAGGGGACCACCCGTGCCGCTTAGGTGATCAGAGCAACGCTTTACCAAATGCGGTTTCGCAACACGAGGATCCATATATATTTCATTAGCCCAATAAAGCACGCGGACTTCTACATATAATCAACGCCTCACCCCACCAGGATTTGAAGCCACGATCTTATAATTGTGACCGGGGAACGCTACCTCTGGGCCAACAGGACAATAAAAGCATTCGTAGACTCTACTATATTTCACACAAAGCCTGTTCAACGACCTTATGGCGCCGTGAACCTCTAATGGGGACCACCCGTGCTGCTTAGGTGATCAGAGCAACGTTTTACCAAATGCGGCTTCAAAACACGAGGATCCATATATATTTCATTCCCCAATAAAGCACGCAGCTTCTACATATAATCAACACCTCACCCCACCAGGATTCGAACCCATGATCTTCTAATTGTGACCGGGGAACGCTACCTCTGGGCCACCAGGACAATAAAAGAAGTCCTAGACTCTGCTATATTTCACACAAAGCCTGTTCAACGAGCTTATGGCGCTGTGAACCTCTAATGGGGACCATCCGTGCCACTTAGGTGATCAGAGCAACGTTTTACTAAATCCGGCTTCGAAACACAAGGATCCATATATATTTCATAAGCCCAATAGAGCACGCGGACTTCTACATATAATCAACACCTCCCTCCACCAGGATTCGAACCCACGATCTTATAATTGTGACCGAGGAACGCTACCTATGGGCCCCCAGGACACTATAAGCAGTCCTAGACTCTACTGTATTTCACACAAAGCCTGTTCAACGACCTTATGGCGCCATGAACCTCTAATGAGGACCACCGTACCGCTTAGGTGATCAGAGCAAGGTTTACCAGATCCGGCTTGGAAACACGAGGATCCATATATATTTCATTAGCCCAATAGAGCACGCGGACTTCTACATATAATCAACGCCTCACCCCACCAGGATTTGAAGCCACGATCTTATAATTGTGACCGGGGAACGCTACCTCTGGGCCACCAGGACAATAAAAGCAGTCCTAGACTCTGCTATATTTCAAACAAAGCCTGTTCAATGAGCTTATGGCGCCGTGAACCTCTCATTGGGACCACCCGTGCCGCATAGGTGATCAGAGCAACGTTTTACCAAATGCGGCTTCGAAATACGAGGATCCATATATATTTCATTAGCCCAATAAAGCACGCGGACTTCTACATATAATCAACACCTCACCCCACCAGGATTTAAACCCACGATCTTATAATTGTGACGGGGAACGCTATCTCTGGGCCACCAGGACAATAAAAGCAGTCCTAGACTCTGCTATATTTCACACAAAGCCTGTTCAACGAGCTTTTGGCGCCGTGAACCTCTAATGGTGACCACCCGTGCCGCTTAGGTGATCAGAGCAACGTTTTACCAAATGCGGCTTCAAAACACGAGGATCCATATATATTTCATTTGCCCAATAAAGCACGCGGACTTCTACATATAATCAACACCTCACCCCACCAGGATTCGAACCCACGATCTTCTAATTGTGACCGGGGAACGCTACCTCTGGGCCACCAGGACAATAAAAGCAGTCCTAGACTCTGCTATATTTCACACAAAGCCTGTTCTACGAGCTTATGGCGCTGTGAACCTCTAGTGGGGACCATCCGTGCCGCTTAGGTGATCAGAGCAACGTTTTACCAAATCCGGCTTCGAAACACGAGGATCTATATATATTTCATTAACCCAATAAAGCACGCGGACTTCTACATATAATCAACACCTCACTCCACCAGGATTCGAACCCACGATCTTATATTTGTGACCGAGGAACGCTACCTATGGGCCACCAGGACACTATAAGCAGTCCTAGACTCTGTTATATTTCACACAAAGCCTGTTCAACGAGCTTATGGGGCTGTGAACCACTATTGGGGACCACCCGCGCCCCTTAGGTGATGAGAGCAACGTTTTACCAAATGCGGCTTCATAACATGAGGATCCATATATATTTCATTAGCCCAAGAAAGCACGCGGACTTCTACATATAATCAACACCTCACCCCATCAGAATTCGAACCCACGATTTTCTAATTGTGACCGGGGAACGCTACCTCTGGGCCACCAGGTCACTAAAAGCAGTCCTAGACTCTGCTATATTTCACACAAAGCCTGTTCAACGAGCTTATGGCGCCGTGAACCTCTAATGGGGACCACCTGTGCCGCTAAGGTGATCAGAGCAACGTTTTACCAGATCCGGCTTGGAAACACGAGGATCCATTTATATTTCATTAGCCCAATAAAGCACTCGGACTTCTACATATAATCAACACCTCACGCCACCAGGATTCAAACCCACGATCTTATAATTGTGACCAGGGTATGCTACCTCTGGGCCACCAGGACAATAAAAGCAGTCCTAGACTCTGCTATATTTCACACAAAGCCTGTTCAACGACCTTATGGCGCCATGAACCTCTAATGGGGACCACCTGTGCCGCTTAGGTGATCGGAGCAACGTTTTACCAAATCCGGCTTCTAAACACGAGGATCAATATATATTTCATTAGCCCAATAAAGCACGCTTACTTCTACATATAATCAACACCTCACCCCATCAGGATTTGAACCCACGATCTTATAATTGTGACCGGGGAACGCTACCTCTGGGCCACTAGGACAATAAAAGCAGTCCTAGACTCTGCTATATTTCACACAAAGCCTGTTCAACGAGCTTATGGCGCCGGGAACCTCTAATAGGGACCACCCGTGCCGCTTAGGTGATCAGAGCATCGTTTTACCGAATGCGGCTTCGAAACACGAGGATCCATATATATTTCATTAGCCCAATAAAGCACGCGGACTTCTACATATAATCAACAACTCACCCCACCAGGATTTGAACCCACGATCTTATAATTGTGACCGGGGGACGCTACCTCTGGGCCACCAGGACAATAAAAGCATTCCTAGACTCTGCTATATTTCACACAAAGCCTGTTCAACGGGCTTATGGCACCGTGAACCTCTAATGGGTACCACCTGTGCCGCTTAGGTGATCAGAGCAACGTTTTACCAAATCCGGCTACGAAACACGAGGATCCATATATATTTCATTAGCCCAATAAAGGACGCGGACTTCTACATATAATCAACACCTCACGCCCACTAGGATTCAAACCCACGATCTTATAATTGTGACCGAGGAACGCTACCTATGGGCCACCAGGACACTATAAGCAGTCCTAGACTCTTTTATATTTCACACAAAGCCTGTTCAACGAGCTTATGGCGCTGTGAACCACTCTAGGGGACCACCCGTGCCGCTTAGGTGACCAGAGCAACGTTTTACCAAATGCTGCTTCGAAACACTAGGATCCATATATATTTCATTAGCCCAATAAAGCAGGCGGACTTCTACATATAATCAACACCTCACCCCACCAGGATTTGAACCCACGATCTTATAATTGTGACGGGGAACGCTACTTATGGGCCACCAGGACACTATAAGCAGTCCTAGACTCTGTTATACTTCACACAAAGCCTGTTCAGCAAGATTATGGCACCGTAAACCACTATAGGTGACGACCCGTGCCGCTTAGGTGATCAGAGCAACGTTTTACCAAATCCGGCCTGGAAACTCGAGGATCCATATATATTTCATTAGCCCAATAAAGCACGCGGACTTCTACATATAATCAACACCTCACCCCACCAGGATTTGAACCCACGATCTTATAATTGTGACCGGCGAACGCTACCTCTGGGCCACCAGGACAATAAAAGCAGTCCTAGACTTTACTATATTTCAAACAAAGCCTGTTCAACGACCTTATGGCGCCATGAACCTCTAATGGGGACCACCGTACCGCATAGGTGATCAGAGCAACGTTTTACCAAATGCGGCTTCGAAACACGAGGATCCATATATATTTCATTAGCCCAATAAAGCACGCAGCTTCTACATATAATCAACACCTCACCCCACCAGGATTTGAAGCCACGATCTTATAATTGTGACCGGGGAACGCTACCTCTGGGCCACCAGGACAATAAAAGCAGTCTAGACTCTGCTATATTTCACACAAAGCCTGTTCAACGAGCTTATGGCGCCGTGAACCTCTAATGGGGACCACCCGTGCCGCTTAGGTGATCAGAGCAACGTTTTACCAAATGCGGCTTCGAAACACGAGGATCCATATAAATTTCATTTGCCCAATAAAGCAAGCGGCTTCTACATATAATCAACACCTCACCCCACCAGGATTCGAACCCACGATCTTCTAATTGTGACCGGGGAACGCTACCTCTGGGCCACCAGGACAATAAAAGCAGTCCTAGACTCTGCTATATTTCACAAAAAGCCTGTTCAACGAGCTTATGGCGCTGTGAACCTCTAATGGGGACCATCCGTGCCGCTTAGGTGATCAGAGCAAAGTTTTACCAAATCCGGCTTCAAACACAAGGATCCATATATATTTCATTAGCCCAATAGAGCACGCGGACTTCTACATATAATCAACACCTCACTCCACCAGTATTCGAACCCACGATCTTATAATTGTGACCGAGGAACGCTACCTATGGGCCACCAGGACACTATAAGCAGTCCTAGACTCTGTTATTTTTCACACAAAGCCTGTTCAACGAGCTTATGGCGCTGTGAACCACTATAGGGGACCACCCGTGCCGCTTAGGTGATCAGAGCAAAGTTTAACCAAATGCGGCTTCGAAACACTAGGATCCATATATATTTCAGTAGCCCAATAAAGCACGCGGACTTCTACATATAATCAACACCTCACCCCACCAGGATTTAAACCCACGATCTTATAATTGTGACCGGGGAACGCTACCTCTGGGCCACCAGGATAATAAAAGCAGTCCTAGACTCTGCTATATTTCACACAAAGCCTGTTCAACGAGCTTATGGCGCCGTGAACCGCTAATAGGGACCACCCGTGCCGCTTAGGTGATCAGAGCAACGTTTTACCAAATGCGGCTTCAAAACACGAGGATCCATATATATTTCATATGCCCAATAAAGCACTCGGACATCTATATATAATCAACACCTCACCCACCAGGATTTAAACCCACAATCTTATAATTGTGACCGGGGTATGCTACCTCTGGGCAACCAGGACAATAAAAGCAGTCCTAGACTCTACTATATTTCACACAAAGCCTGTAGACGAGATTATGGCGCTGTGAACCACTATAGGGGACCACCCGTGCCGCTTAGGTGATCAGAGCAACGCTTTACCAAATGCAGTTTCAAAACACGAGGATCCATATATATTTCATTTGCCCAATAAAGCACGCAGCTTCTACATATAATCAACACCTCACTCCACCAGGATTCGCACCCACGATCTTATAATTGTGACCGAGGAACGCTACCTATGGGCCACCAGGACACTATAAGCAGTCCTAGACTCTGTTATATTTCACACAAAGCCTGTTCAATGAGCTTATGGCGCTGTGAACCACTATAGGGGACCACCCGTGCTGCTTAGGTGATCAGAGCAACGTTTTACCAAATGCGGCTTCGAAACACTAGGATCCATATATATTTCATTAGCCCAATAAAGCACGCGGACTTCTACATATAATCAACACCTCACCCCACCAGGATTTGAAGCCACGATCTTATAATTGTAACCGGGGAGCGCTACCTCTGGGCCACCAGGACAATAAAAGCAGTCCTAGACTCTGCTATATTTCACACAAAGCCTGTTTAACGAGCTTATGGCGCCGTGAACCTCTAATGGGGACCACCCGTGCCGCTTGGGTGATCAGAACAACGTTTTACCAAATGCGGCTTCGAAACACGAGGATCCATATATATTTCATTAGCCCAATAAAGCACGCG